>NW_009798301.1:595624-602747 GCF_000520075.1 Aphanomyces astaci | reverse complement strand
GTGTTTGGAGACTCACCGCGCGAAAGCCGTTCTTGGTACCACGCTGCGGCAAGGCCACGGAAATTTGCCACCATCATGGCAATGCATCGCTGTAGTCCCATAGTTTTCTTGGTAATCCACGTTCGTTGCCTTGAAAATGGTCGTAACTTAAGTGCTGTCAATGATGACATCTCATGGGGGTCAAGAAGATCCAAGCGCCGGCGCTATGGGCCAATGGCATCGAGGGCGACGGCATTGTCGTGGCCAACATCGACAGCGGTGTTCGCCATACCCATGAGTCGTTGGAGTCGAACTGGCAAAGAGAATACGGTTGGTTCGACCCGTACAACAAGACGAACAAGCTGCCCGACGACGACGATGGGCACGGCACTTCTGTCATGGGCATTATGGTGGGAACGAAAGGTATTGGTGTCGCCCCCAAAGCCAAGTGGATTGCGTGCAAAGGGCTCAACCATGGTTTGGAAGGTCTTAAGGTGGTGGAATGCGCTCAATTCCTGCTTTGTCCCCACAACAACGACGGCAAGAAATGCGACCCCAGCAAGGCCCCTCATGTGATCAACGGCAGCTTTGGATATCCCACCTCAAACTTTTATTTGGAAGATATCATTGCAAAGTGGCGAGCAGCGGGAATCATTCCCGTTTTTGCGATCGGCAACCACGGTCATCAAGGCTGTACGTATTCAGGTTATCCTGGCATCTCCCCTCAAGTGATTGCTGTCGGCAACACTGACGCCTACGATACTTTGGCGTTCAGTTCAAGTTTGGGACCTTCCGTCTTTAACAATACACTCATCAAACCCGACATTTCTGCTCCTGGTGAAAGCATCCCTACCTCAAGACACTACAGCGACGATAGTTTTATCAGGGCCTCGGGTACGAGCGTGGCCGCGCCTCATGTTTCTGGAGCCATCGCCTTGTACTTGTCTGCCAACAATGGCGCCTCGTACGACCAAGTATACAGGGCCCTGACCGAGAATGCGGACACGAACACGTTAAATCCGCCCCACAAGACCTGCGGTGGCATTCCCAACACGCAGTATCCCAACAACCTCTTTGGTCACGGCCGCTTGAACATCTTCAACGCCGTGGCTGCTGACTTCCCCGGCCTGACTCATCCCCGCCATCCGAGACCACCCAAGTCCTGAACCTGACCGACGACCTAAGCACGTGTGGCACCTTGGAAGACAACACGCACTATATTGGCGGCGACCTGGCTTCGGTCAATCTGGCGACTGTTGAACCCTGCTGCGCTGAATGTAAAAAGACACCGGGATGCAAAGTTTTTGTGTGGTACAACCTAAACGGTGGCTTGTGCCGGCTCAAAGACACCCAAGGCCGAAAGGTGCATGTGGACGAAGCCAAGGCTGGCGTGCTACCAGCCCCAGCCTCGGGACGACGGCCGTTTTAGACCAGTTATTACCATCATCAACAAACTCACCGAAAATAATAGTTTGACATTAAACACGCGAGATAATTTGTGTCGAAATAGCATGCCCGGATACCATTTTGTTCGCAAATTTCTGCAACACTTATTTGGCCTGAAGTATTACTAGGTATTACTAGTATAAAATTTCATAGTTAATTGAGTTTGGATTATCATCGACGTGCAACTTCCAATACAATTATTTCCAATACAGTTTCCAAGTATAGGCCACACTCAAAAATACCCCACAATAGTTAACCGTACAGTATGCATATGTTCCTTACAGTAGTTAGCCGTAAGTGCACTGCACTTAGTGTAATATTGTTATGGAGCCTGAGCATGGGCTTGTATACTACTATACCATATCGTGGTACTACCATCGCAAAGGTATATCATTCGACGGGCCGACTACCTTCGAATTTGACCGACTGTCAGCTTTCTAGCTTTTAGATAGTTCACTTTTACATTTGCCTAACATTAGATCTACTCCTTTCTGCTGTGTTCTTGGCCAAGCCGAGAGTATCCGGTCCTGAAGTCCGAACCTCCGGACCTTCGTAACTTTTGTGCGTCTAACCCCTACGACCGTCACAAAAATGGTGGAGGAACAGGGTAACTCTCCTGCCAAACCAAGAAAACCAGCACACCTGGGTGGGCTAAGGCCTCTCGATCCACCTCCCGTCCAAGCAATTGCAGACGACACGGATGTCGCCTTAGCCGTCCCAGCCCCGACCGATACAAGACTTGACCTCGTGTGCGTGGCTGACGACCAATCCTCCTTAGCAGCAGCTCTGATACAGAGTGTAAAAGTCAGCCTGTACCTGCCCATGGCACCCCTGTCCAGAAACAGTTGAAGCGAGACATCAACTACCGAATCCAACACCACTCCAACTCGCCCGAACAACGAAACTTGGAGAAACGAAGCAAAGTGGACGAAGACTCGGACGAGGCCGCCGATACTACCTCGACTACCGCTCATCCTGAACTGTCCTCTGTCCTAGACGACGAGAGTGTTATATCCATGGAGCCGTGAAGTTCGTCTGAAGAGCTTGTATACACAAACGATATGGCTGAAGCTTGCTCCGACGAAAACAAGTCAGACGAGTCCATGTTAACCGAGAGCTACGACGACGATACGCTGACCCAGTCTGTTGTCCCGCTTACCTCTAGAAGTCCGATTGAGCGCTTGGACTCGAACGACTCGTACTACTCGTCAACGAGATCGCGCTTTGACTCTTCGTCGCTCCTGCCGGCTTCCGACATCGTTCACGAAACTGCCGTCTACAATCCTGGCTTACCATTTGGATTGTCCCTGTCGCTCACGTTGATCCAAGATCTCGAACTCCCCCCAAACTGATGGACCACGTCGTGTCTGCCCGTCCAGACGAATCCATGGGTGTGGAGGCCATCACGGACCATGTCGAGCCTAGTCCGCTACTCGACATGGTGCCCATTCATCAACCTATCGTGGAACGTCATCAGCACTTGACGGTATTTGAACCGGACCTACCGTTTGGTCTGGCTCCTATCGTTCGTCACGATGAACCTATGGAGATCGACGCAACTGATGAAAGGCCGTCGTTGACGATGCCGCCAATCTTGAAGCTTGACCGACCACCTCCCATCTGATCCATTCTCGACGTCTTTGGTGAAATGGAAACGGATGACAACTCGATCATGCAAGCTATTATCGAGTCGGATTTGGTCGCAAGTTCTCCGTCCAGTGCGGATCTTGCAAATCTAGAACTGCGAACCTCACTCCAAAGTTTTTCAGACCACGTTTCAGCCCAAGTCCGAACCTTGCGAGTCTCGTCTCTCGAACACCAAGCTGCGACCACGGACCTTTCGCACAGAGTGGACGAAACCATTTCGTCTACCCGTGCCTGGAAGTTAGCTGCTACCGACGAACTTGTCCACCTCGGCAACGCTGTTGATACAGTGGCCGAACAGAACAAGACTTTGACTCAAGACGTTTCGTCGATCCAAGTTGAACTTAAGATCGTATCTCCCGCGAAGTTGAACGCCTCTCGTGTGACATCCAAGTTCTCGGTCGTCTCCTCCACGAACAACTTCCTGCACCACCTGCTCTTTCAGACGACACTCGTCCCTGCCTGGAAGCGCTTCGCCAGGAAAACCAGCTCTTACACGAACGCGTCTCGTCTCTCGTCCACGACAAGACCCTTCTGCAAGACCGCGTGCTACTTCTCGAAACACGCATTGATCAGCTCAGTCTAGACTTCTCGTCCCGTCTAGCCCAAGCTTCGATCCCAGCACCCGAACCATCCTCGGGCTACCCTTTTCAGCTACCTTCCGAGCTCACTGCCCTCTTGTCCAGTGAAATGGCTGCAAGGAGGCTATCGACACGTCCTCGAGGAACCAAGCATTCGGTCGTGCTGTGAAATACACTACCATCCCGTCGTCGACGCCCATGATCACTTCATGAAGCAACTCGTGGAACAAGCTGACCGCGGTGGTCTGACTGACGACGAACGCAAGTCCCTTCTCGGTCTGAAGCTCTCGGCTGACAAGACTCCCACTACCCTGAACGCCTGGTGGATCGCCTACTCCAAGAAGAAAGGCGGTGAAGTCTGGTCTGAGATCCATGACAGCTTTGTGGGCCAGTTCTGCAGCAGTACTCCTCGCGACCACGTGGACAACCTGATCGAAGCGTTTCATGTCGAGTTTGAAGACCAATCGGCGATGCGGCAACTTCTCGAACTCATGACGACGAACCATGCTCAGCAACAAAAGGCGTTCGTCGCTTTGATCGAGCGTTCGAACCAAGTCCAACAAGGGTTTGTCGACGCCTTGAGTCGTCAAACTCAGCCCAATTATGCGGCCCCGATCCAGCCGTCGCAACAATACGGCTTCGCCTATCAACAAGCGGCTCCAGTCCAGCCCGCGACTTTGTCTTTTGGACAGCGGTATCAACAACCATATGCTTCCAATAACATTGCTCCTTCCGGGCAAGCGGTCCTTCCACCGAACCTGACACCGACACAGAATCAAATGTCTGGTGCCGGACGTACTCGTGTTGGCCTTACCCCAGTGGTGATCTCGTCCAAGCCCGACGAAATGACGACCAGCGGCCAAAACGTCTGTGGTCGTTGTGATCGTCGCGGACATGGCGCCAACAGACTATGCGCTGCAACTTTTGCGGCCAGACGGGACATTACCCAGGCGACATGTCAAGCTCTGCCACTTCTGCGGTCAGCCAGGACACACCGTTGCCAAGTGCCCATCCAAGCCCGCAAATCAACCCTGAGGCTTTGGCGCTGAGATGATCTTACGGGAACAGGTTTCGTCTCGGCTTGCCACATTCAGCACGCTCCCTATGTGCCTGAGAACAATGAATCTTCCTTTTCTTGTTCGATCCTAATTGTTACGACCGAGGAAGGAATCAGGTCTTTTCTCCATCCTTCAATCTTGGGCTCGACTCGAATGCCGCATCTCTGTACGCACACTCATGTTTCACGACGACGGCCCCCGCCGACGGACTCTGTTCGTCTGGCCAAGCTCGAGTCTAACACTTCTCCTACGCACTCAAGACCCACGCCGACGAACCACGTTTGTCTGGCCAAGTCTGTTTATGACGAGTCTACGGCTCCTATTCAAGCACCATCACTCGATTCGACGGTTGCTTCATCGACTTCTCGCAACCAGATTCGCAACAGCGCGGACGACCAACCTGCACGCCCAGTCTTCTCGGACACTGAAGTCAACAACCTTCTTTCGTCGTACCCTGAAATATACGAGGAGGAATATTCCAAGGAAATCGAGGATCGACTTTACCCGATTACTACAGCTGACGTCCGCATACAAACTGATCGCATCCGCAAACGTCGCAAGAACCCTGCACAGGACAAGATACTCAAAACTCTCAACCTCTTTCCGTCGGATGCCCACCTACTTCTGGCCCCGGCAGACATCGAGGACGAAGCCAAATGGTATGCCTGGTTCGCTGACACGCTCAATAAGTGTGGTGATGCCAAACG
Source organism: Aphanomyces astaci (assembly GCF_000520075.1). Classification (NCBI taxonomy): domain Eukaryota; phylum Oomycota; class Saprolegniomycetes; order Saprolegniales; family Verrucalvaceae; genus Aphanomyces; species Aphanomyces astaci. Next base: position 597,332 of record NW_009798301.1, on the reverse strand, counting down.
TGCCAATCGCGACTTCAAAACATCCGAGGCGGTCGCTCACATACAATGGGTCGACCCTAATCCTTACGACGTGCTATGTGAGGCCGGCGACGAGTTTGACGATTCGCCTTGACTATACGCGGTGCCTGATAATTCACCTTCTACAACGATGCCAAAGGCTTCAACACCTCTGGCACGCACGTCGCCTAATTGGACGACTCCGATCTCACGTCCAACAATCTCGTCCAATCCATCTATCGCTTCCTGGAACGAACTACCCCTAGACTACCCATCAGACAAGTCCTCCCAGTCCAGTGTGGCTCGACAACGCATTCATTTACAGGGGACCCGAAACTACCATCGTCGCTCATCAAAACTAGACCCGACCTATTGTAACGACCTGTTCAACGACTGTACACCTTCATCTCGCCTTATCGCTGTGACCGACACACGGATACAGACGGCGACGAACCCTTTCGTCAAAGCGTACATCGACCGAGTACAAGCAACGGTTCTCATTGACACTGGAGCAACCAATGTTTCATCAGTGCGTCATTTTGGCATTGTCTCGCCCCCACACAAACAACCTCGTCTGGGTTTTGTCACTGCAGACAACTCGAATCTCGACATTTTGGGCCGCGCAAAATTCTCGTTTCACCTCGCTGGCGCCAATGTGTCTTTTCCCTTTTGTGTCATGTCTACGTCGCTGACAGACTGCATCGTCGGCCTCGACTTGCTCCGTTACTTGGGGGCTATCATCAACCTCAAGGACAATACCCTGACACTGTCCGACGGACAGCGAATTCTATCTCTCGAGCCTCTGGACGGCTCCGTACCTACTTCACACCCGGTCGGGCTCACGACGGTGGCCGCAACTATTACCGTCCCACCTCGATCTGTTCGACATGTCCCATGCTTTGCCGGACTTGATCTCCCTTCGTCCACTACGTTTCTCGTGGAACCCCGAACGAACGCGCAGGCACAGATTGCAGCGGCGTTATACTGCAAAACGTCCCCGTCGAACTTGCTAACGCTTGGCATGAACCGCTCACGCTACAAGCCAACACACATCTCGGAACATGGATGGCGCTACCCCCGACGTACACCGAACATACTCAAAATTCTTCGTCGCTCCCCTATTCGCCTCGCCTGCAGCCGACGACTCGTTCGACTCGCCACTGAATGGAGTACCCGGGGGAGTCCTCACTCAAATTGGGGGGCCCAATATCGTCTGCCCAGTACAAACGACGACCAGTCCAGCGAAGGAACTACCCATCGACTGGTACGATTCAACTCTCAGCATTGACCAACGAGAACTACTACGAGCGACCTTGGCGTAGTTCGCCAACATATTTGTCGACACGTCCAAAGCCCCTGGAAAGACACATATAGTGGAGTTCCGTATCGACACGGGCGACGCGCAACCGATCCGATCCGCTCCTTACGACACGTCAAAGGCTGAAGGCGACATCATGGAGGCGGAACTGAACCAGTACCTAGACCTTGGTCTAATCCGACCGTCCAAGAGCCCATGGGCCATCCCCGTTCTCATGATCAGGGATCGATCCGTTTTTGCATTGACTACCGCAAACTCAACAGCGTCACCGTAAAAGACTCGTACCCGATGCCTCGTATCGACGACCTACTGGACGTACTCGGACGAGCCAAACTCTTTCAACTATGGACATCGCGTCGGGATATTGGAATGTCCCGATGTCCCAAGGAAGTA
>NW_009798301.1:581709-595524 GCF_000520075.1 Aphanomyces astaci | reverse complement strand
ACTTGCTCCGTTACTTGGGGGCTATCATCAACCTCAAGGACAATACCCTGACACTGTCCGACGGACAGCGAATTCTATCTCTCGAGCCTCTGGACGGCTCCGTACCTACTTCACACCCGGTCGGGCTCACGACGGTGGCCGAAACTATTACCATCCCACCTCGATCCGTTCGACATGTCCCATGCTTGGCCGGACTTGATCTTCCTTCGTCCACTACGTTTCTCGTGGAACCCCGAACGAACGCGCAGGCACAGATTGCAGCGGCGTTATACTGCAAAACGTCCCCGTCGAACTTGCTAACGCTTGGCATGAACCGCTCACGCTACAAGCCAACACACATCTTGGAACATGGATGGCGCTACCCCCGACGTACTCCGAACATACTCAAAATTCTTCGTCGCTCCCCTATTCGCCTCGCCTGCAGCCGACGACTCGTTCGACTCGCCACTGAATGGAGTACCCGGGGGGGTCCTCACTCAAATTGGGGGGCCCAATATCGTCTGCCCAGTACAAACGACGACCAGTCCAGCGAAGGAACTACCCATCGACTGGTCCGACTCAACTCTCAGCATTGACCAACGAGAACTACTACGAGCGACCTTGGCGAAGTTCGCCGACATATTTGTCGACACGTCCAAAGCCCCTGGAAAGACACATCTAGTGGAGTTCCGTATCGACACGGGCGACGCGCAACCGATCCGATCCGCTCCTTACCGCACGTCAAAGGCTGAAGGCGACATCATGGAGGCGGAACTGAACCAGTACCTAGACCTTGGTCTAATCCGACCGTCCAAGAGCCCATGGGCCATCCCCGTTCTCATGATCAGGGATCGATCCGTTTTTGCATTGACTACCGCAAACTCAACAGCGTCACCGTAAAAGACTCGTACCCGATGCCTCGTATCGACGACCTACTGGACGTACTCGGACGAGCCAAACTCTTTCAACTATGGACATCGCGTCGGGATATTGGAATGTCCCGATGTCCCAAGGAAGTATCGAGAACACTGCATTTATCTGCAAGTATGGACTTTACGAATGGCTCGTAATGCCATTCGGCCTGTGCAATGCAGTCCCATGCTTCGAGCGTCTCATGGAGCACATCTTGATCGACTACAAGTGGAGGACATGCCTCGTTTACCTGGACGACTGCATCGTCTTCAGTGAAGACTTCGGGTCTGACTCACCCAATCTTGACCAAGTTCCGAGAAGCAGGCTTCAAGCTCAAGATGTCCAAATGCAAGTGGGGTCGCTCGTCTGTCCCTTTCCTGGGACACATCATCACGCTGGCTGGCATACTCCCGAACCTTGAGAAGATCAAGTCTGTGCTGCGAGTCAAACCGCTCAAAGATGTGTCAGAAGTCCGTGCATTCCTCGGCCTCGCAAGTTACTTCAGGCGTTTCGTCCGAGACTTCTCTAAGATTGCAGCACGACTTTCAGCCTTGATCACGGACGAGACCTTCGTCTCGACGCCAGACTGCGACGTAGCCCTTGATAAACTTAAACGCAGCCTCGTCTCGCCTCCCATCCTCGCTCATCCCGACTTCGACCTGCCTTTTGATATTTGGGTCGACGCAAGTCACATCGCTGTGGGAGCGGTCCTCATGCAAAAACAAGATGGCAAGAACCGCGTTATTGCATACGCAAGCCAGTCTCTCTCCAAGGCCCAACAGAAGTGGATCACCAAGGAGATGGGTATCTCTGAAATCGAATGCTGGGGCGTCGTCTGGGCTACGCGCAAGTTCCGTCCATATGTTGACCGGCGACACTTCACCATCTACACCGACCATGAAGCTCTCACTTGGCTCTTCAACCAAGGATCCCGATCAGGCAACCACAAACTAGCCAGGTGGGCGATGGAAATACAAGGACTAGACTACACCGTGATACACCGAGCAGGCGAACTCAATGGCGCTGCTGACGGGTTATTACGTCTACCAGTTTGTCCGATCAAAGCATCTAGTCGAACCAGGTCGCCTTCGTCCGTAGCAAACTACACACAGCCAAGACTACCAGAACCAACCTCGAATAAAGCCCCCCAGCCCATTGACTTGTACGACCGACGGGGTCGACCTTCGCACCGACTGTACAACGAACAAGCGAACGAACGGCACCTGGATCGTAGCGTTGAGGGCATACCTAGTTGAAGGCGCGGTGCCCTTGGACCCTCACCTACTCAAACTGGTCGTTCGAAACAGTCATCAGTTCGTCGTCGGACAAGGCATCGTCTACCGACACATCACCTTCAAGACACCCCTTCGAAATCCCGAGCTCGTCCTGGTTCCGGTCATACCTTACACGCTCGTAAAAGAAGTGCTTTATCCTTCCCATGCATCCCCCTTGGCTGGACACCTCGGCTATATGAAGGCTCGTGAACGCCTCCGACGAACTGCCTACTGATTATACTGGCAACAGGATTGCAAAGACTACGTTTCGAAATGTCTGGACTGCAACCGCGCCAAAGGCGGTCGTCCATGGAAACAAGGTCCGATGCAACCGATGCCAATCTACTCCTTGCGCAGACCTTTCGCATTTGTCGTGGTGGATGCGCTTGGTCCTTTACCCACGTCCGACAGTGGCAACAAATACATCTTGGTCTTTGCCGACTACTTCACCCGATGGGTCGAAGCCATTCCAGCACCAGACCTGAAGACGTCTACTTTCAGTCGTGTCTTTATCGATGAAGTCCTCTGTCGATTCGGTGTGCCTGACCGTCTGCTCTCCGACCGCGGATCAAATTTGTCTCCGAACTGGCCACGACGATGTATGCCACGCTAGGCATCAACAAGCTGGCGTCTGCGGCCTACCACCCTCAAGGACAAGGTCTAGTCGAACGATTCAACCATACGATCATTCAGATGCTCAAGATCTATGTGAATGACCATCAGACGGACTGGGACACCTATTTACCGCGTCTGCTCTTTGCGTATCACACGTCGCACCACGAAACTCTTGAAGACTTTTTTAATTGGTTTTATTTTTTTGCCTCTTTGGACGAGACCCCACGCTGCCGTTGGACTTGGCGTTTATGAACGCCGAGCCCTCCTGGAAGTCCGACGACTTGCCCCAACATAAGCGTCGTCTGGCCGCGTCTTGGAAAGAGACACGCAACCTCGTGGAACAACAACTGATCAACGGTCAAAACAAGAGTGCAAGGACCAAGGCTAACCAAAAACCTATCGAGTTTGGCGAACAGACAGCCGTCTGGGTCTACAAATACTTCGCCAAGTCGACTCGACCAGACGATCATCGGACGACTAAGCTAGCCACGCATTGGCATGGACCCTTCCGAGTCGAACACAAAATGGGACCAAACACGTACAAGATCGACATACCATCACACCCTGACAAGATGGTAACTGTGAACGTCGACCGACTCAAACCACTTCGGGTCTACTATTCACGACCGTTCGACGACGAGATCCTCGAAGCTGACAAAGCTTCCGACGAATTGTCGATCGACTGCCTACCCTCGTCCAGCTTCGTGGAACGAGTATCCTTTCCAGATGACGACGTTGCTTACTCGTCTACCTCGTCGCCGATTTTCCGGGTAGTCGACCTGCGACGTCTACCTAACTCCCGCGAAAAGGAGTACTTGGTCGAACATGCCGAGGTCTTAAGTACTGGATGGCCGACTCCAAACTGGCCGCATATCGATCTTTTGTGGAAACATCTCGACGAATGGACATGGGATTGCCACCGCTTCGGCGTTCGAAACGATACAAAGACCTCGACGTGGAACCCCAAACGCTGGTTCAGTTCTAGACTACATCGACAACAAGGACACATACATCAAAGCCAAATGGATTACTGAATACGCTTCACGACGGCCCTACTGACAATTCTATAACGTCACCCCTCGGACGTCGACAGGTTGACCTCCCAACACGTCAGTATTATCCACGGGCAGCCCAGTACTTAACCGCACCGCTTTTGCCTGACCCAAGACCGCCACAAACTCACCTTGCAGGTTGGGGTCCGTCGAGGTCTGCCTCGCTACCCAGACGGGTTGTTGGTAAATACCTGCTGGAAATTGCACAAAGGGGAAAGGACTGCTACGCGTCGCCACCAGGTCCAAGTTCGCCTCGTCGTACATTGGGTCCACCCAACCTGGCGCCTTCTTGAGTCGCATCTGTGCAGAGAAGAAGTCCCAAGCCCACGTCTCGTGCATCGCTGCTGGCAACGCTGGGTCGAACGTGTAGGCCTGAAAACGTAGTAGACGCATGCCTCCCGAAAACGCGACGATGTCGGGCCATCGGCTCGTCCCGTGCGTGTCGATGTATCGTACGGTCTCCTCTTCGCCCAGTCTGGTCTGCATCGACGCCAGACTGTACGGCTCTTGCGTGATCTCGGCCCAATACGGATGGACATTGTGAAACAGAAAGTGGAACACCGACGTCCCGCCGAACCTATGCAGCTCAGACACCAGCCTTACCCACTCGTTCTTGGCCTTTTCTTGTTTTTGTTTGGGATTGTTGGACGAAGCATGAACCTAGCCACTCACATCACCACAACTACCGAAGGAAGCCTGACGTACATGATATCCCTCCTCGGCAGTACCACATCCGATCCAGAAATGATTCCAAATAACCTCGCCGTGCTTCTCCCAAAACCGGTGTAGGCTGTAATTCCACGACCGCTCAGCCATCGTCTGACCGGGCACGAACGAGACAAAGTTCTCCACCCATTGCTCCCACGGTTTCCTATCACGCGCTGCGATGTAAGCCTTCTTCACGGCCTTAGGCAATGAATGTCGGATGTGCTCCAGACGTTTCACCCCTTCCTCATCACTTCCAAGCGAACTGGCCAGCTTCGTTTGGTGTTTCACTCGCTTCTGTGATTGGGCGACAGTCGATATCGTCAGGGGCGGCGACCGCTTCAAGCGACTCAACTGTTTCGTGCTGGACGAGCCAACAACACTGGTGACAAGGAGCTTTACCTCCGACTCGGTGTCTTCATCGTCCGACGCGCTACGGCTGCCCCCGTTTTCTTCTCCTCCTTCATCGATCGTCTTGCCCTCGTCCTCATCGGAGTCCAGGCCTTGCACGCTAGCTTTCATCTTCCTCTCCGCTCGAAACGCGGCCACGGACGCCTCTTGGTGTGCTTTTGACTTCATGGACAGGCTGTGCAGTATACCATTGGAGTTACTCACCCACCGTGTAGTCTTCTGGTGTTTCTGGCACCTATCGATCGAACTCGTCCTGCTGCGCCTCCGCCAACGCCACGATCTTGTTCGCCAAGGCCAGCCGTCGCTGATGAGCGGCAACGTTGGCCTGCGCTGCTGCTCTATTAGCCTCATCTGCCTGACGATCGGTCTGCCGCAAGATAGCCGCGTCGCTCTGGATCTCCGCGTTGTGACGAGCCAAAGATAACAACGTCCACAGCTTCTTCTTCCCGGCTGCCCCTGATGTAGGAACCATGACGCGTAAGTTGGGAAATGCCCTGCCCAGAACCACGAATCGACGATCCTACCAACTGGCCGAAGTCAACTCATGTCGCCTCTGATTGGCTGCCTGACAGAGTGATGGATGGAGACTACAGTCAGTTCCCGTCTGAAGACTGTTGTCCGACGGACTACTTTGACCAACTATACCCTTGTTATCCGACATATTTCGTCCAATTATCTGTCCAGTCTGAGACTACCAGCACCTCGTCCCTGGTGCCGTCGTACATATTGTCGTGGCCTCGTCGTACCGTGCCTCCATGACCACTTATTTTCACACGACCTTCTTCCGGCTCCTCCATCTGCATCACTATCGTCGGCTTTGTCGATTGTCAGCACCAGCATCACTACTTTTGTGGCGACGACAACCGGCTACGTGTAAACTGGACCTTTTACCCTTTTTCACCTACCCGACACCACCTACCCAACTCCGTCGATTCATTTCTAATTCGACGAGAGGGTCGAATCTTCGCTGCGGGACTTGTGACGGAGCTGGAGCATGGGCTTGTACTACTATACCACATCATGGTACTACCATCGCAAAGGTATATCATTCGACGGGCCGACTACCTTCGAATTTGACCGTCTTGCCTTTTATTCTACAGGGCCTTTCACCAAAGGTCGTCAGCTTTAGCAAGCTTTTAGATAGTTCACTTTTACATTTGCCTAACATTAGATCTACTCCTTTCTTGCTGTGTTCTTCTTGGCCAAGCCGAGAGTATCCGGTCCTGAAGTCCGAACCTCTGGACCTTCGTAACGTTTGTGCGTCTAACCCCTACGACCGTCACAATGACCGTCGAAACTTCCAGTTTCCTATCTGCATTGGTGTGATAAACGCTTCGAACGTATATTTTGTTAAATACATGAAACACTAGCAATCGCGGGTTGTTTACTCGCAAACGAGTGCGGGAAATCATTGTCAAATTCAAAAATGAGGGCAAACTAAAGTTCAGGCCATAAAGCAATCTAACTCAAAGTTAAAATCGATAATTTGACATGGTCAAGCATGAACGCATGGCCAAATAAATCCAGTCAAGGGCAATTCTACTGGCAATTGCGGGGGGGGGGCATTCCCGTTAACACGAATACAGACGCATGCGACACCACACGGCTTTCACAGACTTGCTCTCCTTTTGTTATACATGTCATATTTGCAACATCTGCCAAACGTGGGCAAATCAAAGTCTTTTACTGTCAGCATCTACAATCGCACAATTCGCTCTCCTCTCATCTGTCACCGCGACAGCGGTAGTTTTCACCACACTCTGATCAAGTGTATTGAAGCCGCGTGACGGCGGCTGCTTTCACAATCCCAGTATTCGTACATTATCCGAATAACTTTCATTCGATAAATCCCACGGGTGGAGTTGCTATCATCTTCCAGAAATACTGCGTTTTGATTGCATAAATATTACTCCAGAGTACTTTAAGTAAAACCCCGAAACCCTTATGGCCGCCAACCACACATTTCAATGTCGTCATTCTTCAATTTGCCACCTCATACACACTGCTCGCTTGGTCCACGGGTATGTAAGTGATCCCCTTGCACATTCAGCCATCCGTTGGTACGGCAAGCAAGGTTCATTCTATCTCTAGGCAGTATATACAGTATATCTCGACTATAGAAGACGTTTTACAGAAGCAGCACGAAACACGACCCAGGCGCGATATATGTGTAACTTTGGCGGCTTGGGGTGTAGGCCAACACACTCAGTTACGCCAAAAGCCGGCAAAGTTGCTACTGTATGGGTGTCTGATAGCGTGGAGTAAACTTCACACGACTGCTCCAGGAGTTGTCATCGAAAGAGTCACCCTAACTATTCTCACGACTTGACTTTTTCAACAGGCTTTTTGTCCAATGACTCCCTCGTAAAAGGGGTTTAGGGGAAGTTTATTTCACATGGGATGGTTTTTATGAGCGGGTTAAGGGTGAGGTGTTTGGAAAAAGGTTGGTGAATTGAGTTTGGATTATCATTTTTAACCTATACTAGAACCTCATGTTGTGTAACCGCTTCGCCAATTATAATGCGCCTGCTCGACTAGGGGCGGTGTGTAATCTTCGGATTTTACTTCGCTCAACGCTTGGACGGACGGATTAATCCTTGCGGAAATAATCTGGGGAAGCCGGGGATCGAACCCACGACCTTTGAGCTAAGAAACCGATGCTCTACCACTGAGATATATTCCCTCCCTGGAAGAAGGGTTTGGGTGGCGTTGTTAGGGCCTCGTAGATATTTTTAGCCAAATGAAAAATTGGTTCCAAGTACAGTTTCCTACTTTTTTACCTCTTTTGGTGCGATTTATTACGCAACTCACTATACGAAAAGTAGAAAATGCGCTCTTTGACATCTTTTCTTGTCGCGGTGCGATTTTAAGACAATCAGACTCAATCCACCGAGCCATGTCGAGGGAGATGTGATTGGTGGAAACTCCGGTCAAACCGAAGGACGTGGCAACCCACTCTGTGCCCAAAACGATCCAGTACCCACAACCTTGTGAATCCAAGGACCGGTGCAAGTGCTCATAACTCGCCACAGACTACCTTGTGACGCCTATCTGCGGGAATCTCCTCGCTCGGTGAAATGGCCACGCTAGTGTGACAGTACACAGAGAGCCGCTTGAAGCTAAAACTGGTACAACGATAGAACACGGAAGACAGTTTGAGGACGATAGAAAGATAGAATGAATAGCTTCAGCTAGACGATAAACTAACTCGACTTTACATTTGGCCTCCAACTCCACACCTGGATTTGGGATTCTACGCTTGCTCGCGTCGCACCTACCCATCGATCAGTTACGGAATAACCCCGTAACATTTTGGTGGAGCAGCAGGGTAGGTGTTTGAAGAAGAAGCGCAGAAGAAGAAACGAGCTAAATGTCGATTGAAACCCAAGACCAACCACGAAGGTGGTGTGCCTATCGCGTCGACTTGCCGGTGAAACCCCGAAACCCTGATTTTGATTTCATAACGAAAAGCAAAAAGTGAAAAGCAGCTTTTTTGACGAAAATCCTATATTTGTATTGTTAATTCGCTCGCTCCAAGGCCCTGTTCGGGCAAAATTACTGAACAATCACTGAACGTTACGATGAGAATTATCCGGTGACTTTATCCAGCCAACATTTTGTCATGTCCGGGGAAACGTCGGAACGGATCGAAGGGTCGCTCATGCGCAATGAGCGCGGGTTGGGGCCTCAACTTCGTCGTAATCGTTAGTGATTAGGTTCATTTATGATGGGGTTGGCTCTAAAGTATGACCGAAGTGCTGCCGTGGTCGCTGAGACGTGTGGTGATGCAAGCTGCCATGAAAGTGGGTAGCTGGTACGCGAGCGCTACTGCGCATAGCCCTGTGATATTCACTAGGTCGCACACATACATACACATCTTACTATTCCGCCAAAAAGCGCTTTCGCGGAGTGTAATGGGCGCACAGAGAAAGGTGTGTCGAACAAGGTATATTGTTAACTGAGAGAACTAGCTATCTCTGAGCTGGTTTCCTTGGCGCGCGACTGCGCGCCAGTCATGCAATTCATGTCAAATGAATGTGGTGACCTCGGTAAGTGCGGACGATGTTTTCATCCGCACGCATTGGACTCTCCCAGATGTGGGAGACGCGGACTATCCGATGAACCGGGTGGTGTCCGGAATGCGAGCGTTGGCTCGAAGCGCGGAAGAGTATGCGCGCATGGAGGAGTGTCGAGCTCCACGCAGCGAGTTGCTATGGCAATACCTCGATGGCGTCGAGGTGGCCGTCAATGTCTTCATTGGCATGCGGCCGTGGCGTGCGTCAGCGATAGAGTTCACTGAGTTTTGCGGCGAGCGCAAGTACCGTGGTGAGATCATCGCCCATGTGCGGGTCACTCCACTGCAGGAGGAGACTATTTAGGAATACTTTGGGCTTTGGTGGGCACGCCTTGTGCGGAAGGTGCCAGTGCCGAACGCATTCCACTACCAGCAGAAGCTGGTTGAACACTTAGCAAATTTAGCGAAGTGTCGTGCCGAGCTGCCTCCGCTTGGACGGGATTTCGTCCATCAGATCTCCGAGTACTGTCGAAGTCGGGACAGAGAGCACGGAGAGGTGAGTTGGCTGTTATATTCAGCTCTGATGTCCATTGTCTAGGGCCGTGGGATGCCGCGATCAGATACTCGCGACCATCAGGGGCCCAACGAGAGCACTTCACCACGAACTCGTGGTGCGGCAGATGCAAACGCTGACGTCGCCGACGACGTGTTGAGGTGTTTGGTTGTTCTTGAGGCGCGCTCGGCGCAGCATGACGCCGTCGTCGCTCGCTTGTCTGCGGTTGAGCGGAAGATGAAGGGGCATCGCGTGATGCGACTGGAGCACGATACCGTGCTTGAACGATTCGCAGTTGTTGAGCGCCTGATGCAGGTGACCCCTCCGACATTGGGGTCAGAGGCAGAGGTCCTGCATCACTTGTCGCGGGCTGAAGCGACGCTGAAACAGCACCCGAAGCCACAACACTTGGAGGAGTGGCGTGTGCGGGCGGAGGTGGTTGCTGGCGCAACAAAGTCTGCTGTTGGAGACCTTCATGGCCGGGTCGTGAAGGTGGAACTTGCCCTGCAGCAGTTGCAGGAGGATCAGCGGGATACGCTGACGAGCGTTCGTGAGGAGCCTCACCGTCTTTGTGACGTCACTCGTCGCGTCGTGGAGCTGGAGGTGCGCGTGTAGCATCTGCTGGACACTGCTCCCCATCCGACGGCGCGACCTCGCCGTCGTTAAATCGGTGTAAGTGGCGCTTGATCTTGCCGACGTAGAACGTCGGGTGTATTCGCCAGCATCTGTCAGGTCGAGTTGGACTGAAGACTTCTTTGATAGGAAAGGGGCCAATCCTGGGGACCTGGAGCTTTGCGTTGCGCAGGACTGTCGGAGGCGCCGCCGACTTGTGGAGATAGACTAAGTCTCCAACATATAACGTATTGGTGTTCTTGCGACCGTGCTTGTTGGCGTGATGGGCTTGCGGATGTTACGCATGGGCGATATTGTCGCCAAGTTGGCGCATAATGGAGCTTCAGAGGCGCAGAAATTCTTGGATCGACGCTGTCGTGCGTGGGCCAGGGGAGATTCCCCCCACACTCAAAGTAGACACACCGGTGTCAGTCGGAAGACGGGGGTGACGCAGACGGCTTGCGTAAAACGGGGAAAAACCCGTGGAGGCGTGGACCGAGGAATTGTAAGGAAATTCCACTTGGTGGAGTAGGGAACTCCATGTGCGAGGTTTCGACGCAGCATAACTGCGGAGTACATCTTCGACAACGCGGTTAGCGCATTCGGTCTGGCCGTCAGTCTCGGGGAGGTCGGCCGAGGACATGTTGAGGCGAGTGGCAACTCGGGCAAACAAAAACTTCCAGAAAGTGGAAGTGAAACGTGGGTCTCGATCGGAGACGATGGAAGTAGGGAGGCCGAAGCGACAATATATATTCTCGAAGAAGAGCGCGGCACAGCGCTCAGCTGTGATGCTTGCCCAGACGGCGACTGCCACAAGGTATTTCGACCCCCGGTCAACGCATACCCAAATGCCAGTGTTGCCGCGTCGGTCGCGGCGAAGGCCATGAAGTCCATACTGATAGACTCCCAGGGTTCGCTGGGAACTTCCAAGCTCTGGAGTGGAGCTTGAGTGGACGCGACGGCCTTGATTGATTGACAAACGTCACAGGAGGCGACGTAGCGAGCAACGTGTTTATGCAAACGCGGCCACCAAAAGAGGCGAGCGACGGTAGTGTACGTTCGATCGCGGCCGAAGTGGCCCCCGCTTGGGGCATCGTGGAGCTCGTGCAGGATGTCCTGCCGTAGAGAATAGTCGCATGGTACTGCGATCCGAGAGCAATCGGTCGTATTGGTGGAATACAGCAACAGACCGTCGCGGACTATCGCTACACCATCACGGAGGTGGGCGATGATCGGATCCAAAGCGGGGTCCGCTGTGTAAGCTGCTCGGATGCGAGCCAAGAGGTCTGAGTGGACCGTGGAGATGGAGGAGAGCTCCATGTTGTCTGCCGACGGGGGGGAGTCGGGACAAAGCATCCGCGACAACGTTGTCGCGGCCAGGCTTGTATTCAACCTTCATGTTGAATTCCGAAAAGAAGGAGAGCCAGCGCTGCATGCGCTGGGATAGATGCGGTGAGTGGACAGCCGTGCGTAGCGATGCATGGTCAGTGAAGACCACGAATTCTTCCGAACCCAGGAGGTAGACACGAAACTTCTTGAGGGCATAGTACATCGCCAGAAGCTCCAAGTCATGAACGGGATAGTTCTTCTCGGACTTGTGGAGCTGGCGGGATTGGAACGATACCGGGCGATCCCGGCCCGAATCATCGCGCTGCATCAGGCAGCAACCGATGGCGCGAATGGATGCGTCGCAGACCACGAAGAAAGCTGCAAAAGTTTGGCAGAGCCAGAACTGGCTGGGGCCATGGTGAGGCTCGCCTTGACGGCCTCGAAGGCCACTTGGCACTCTTGGGACCATACCCAAGGAACGTCCTTGTCAAGTAAGCGTGTCATCGGGCATGCCAGGTCGGCGAAATTCGCCGAGTACTTGTGCAGATAGGTGGCGAGTCCCATCCAACTACGCAGTTCGGGGACTGGAGGATAAAATATTGCCACATAAGAATTGCTGAGGACCACATAGGAATTGCTGAGAGCCATATAAGAATTGCTGAATCGCATATAGTTTCTGCTGAAGGACACATGAGATTTGCTGAATTGAATATAGAGTACGTTACACAGCGAGATCGACTTCGGCAGACAGTGCGTTATGAGAATTTCTGGACACGTCTGACTATTAGCAATGTGATTGGTTATTAAACTCACATATGAAGGAACTCACGAAATACCTTAAACTTATCCGCGGCCCTATGACCAACCACCGATTGATGGCATGAAGCGGACGCGAATTAGGATGTAGTGTATATTGCTGCGAGTAGCTATACGCATACATGGGACTAAACCTCGAACGATTGCTTCAGGCCTCGTATCTGGAGCAGTCGTGTGAACTGTACTGCATGCTACCAGACGCCCACAGCAACTTTGCCGGACCCAGCCTACGCCACAAGCCGCCAAAGTTCCACGTACAATTATCGTTATTCGTGCTGCTTCTGTAGACATCTTCTATAGTCGTGATTTATGTAGTGCCTAGATATAGAATCAACCTTGCTTGTGGTACTAACGGATCGCTGAATGCGCAAGGGGGTCGATTACTTACATACCCACGGACCCACTGAGCAGTGTGTGTGAGGTGGAAAATTGAAGAATGACGACATTGAAATGTGTGGTTGGCCATAAAATATACTTGAAGTACTTGACGTACTAGTAATATTATTCACAGTCAATCAAAACGCAGTATTTCTGGAAGGTGATAGGATTGCACAGGAGCATGTGGCCTCGTATTTCCTGATTGATGTACTGTACAGTACTTCGAAGTACTAAAGTAACTAGCCTTGCTTTGCAGATACCTTATTCACAACTAATAGAATGATAACGAGAGGAGCTGATACAGTATAGTAGAGGATTTGCCGGTCGTTGTTGCTCGATCAACGACGGGCAAATTGTCGCATCAACGACGGGCCATTTCTGCTAGTAAGGCAAGACTCATGCGAGAGTCCTGAATCATGCTAGCAGTTGAGCTAACAATTAGCCCTTTGGTATTCCTTTGTACTAGTATGCGTTATGTGTGTGCAATGTGACTTTGTGTGAAAGTTAAGAAGTTAAACGTACAGCTGTGTGTGGAGCTCAACGACAAGTTATTCGTGTAAACGATAGCAATTTGGGTAAGAGCCGTGGTGAATCTACACCAGAAAATAGAGATTTCATTCAGCCACTAGGCGCGTCTAGCTCATAGTGCATGTAAATCGCTAAAGCTGTATCGATTGCAACCCCTACATCGTTTATAACCCCCCACGGCCTTATCTCCCCTCCACAACGATTCTGCTTGTGTGTCTTATCGACATGTGAAAGCACACAACACCATTTACGAGGTTAAAACCACCATTCACGACATCATGATTAGCTCATAGTGTATGCAGATCGCCAGAATAGTAGCGACTTCAACCCCTGCAACTCCTCAGTCCTTATGTAACCCCCCTTCACCTCACAATATTCGACTTGTAATATCCCCCAAGCCAAATTGCCTAGCACACTCTCTATTGTTCTCAACGCTCATTCGAATATACAATTAGTACTGTCAAGGCTTTTTGGCCAAAATATGCTGTTCTCGTTTCGATAAATTTAGGATAGTTCGATTGTTACATTGAAGATTAGTAATACTCCGGTCCGAACAAATGTATCGACTTCTTTCGTCATTGGCGGAATTTTTCTAATTTTGTGCTAATAATGAATCTAATTGGCTCACCAGAAAGC
>NW_009798301.1:569607-579778 GCF_000520075.1 Aphanomyces astaci | reverse complement strand
TCGTGATTCATTATCGAAAAATTTCATTACTTTGCAAAAGGTAATGGAGTTGACACTTAGTGCTTTGGGTAGAAATGATTATGAGCTTCCTCATATGAGGAAAGATGCTACAATCAAGGACTTGACATCGTTTAATCTCCGGTGTGATCCTGTCGTCCATGAAAAAGCTCTTGCTCACCTGAGCAGCTAAAATGAATTCCCAAATCCGAGTACTTGCCATAATATAATAAAAAGTCATTAAATTTTTGCCATCAAGTATGTTCTTTGAAGGTTCAATACAAACATCAAGACATTTTTTCCAGCCGCCCATACTTTAATCAAGGTAAAAAAGTCGATACATTTGTTCGGACCGGAGTAGTATACTCTTGGAGTAGCAAATTGTAATAAACTACCTAATAGTTACTAAAAAAGTTACGTTAAGTTTCATGTGTGTTTCTGTGGTACGAAACCGTACAACTAACGTTCCCGAATGCACTTAATACTATTGCAACATTGTATACTACACATATACTGTAGCTTGCTTACTTCCGGCACGCATATCCTTCGCACACATACTACATACAGAACTGCCTCTGGCCAGCGCAACGAGCCATTGTGCTGTCACAAATTCACTCTACAGCCTGAGTTATCGGCATAATTGTTGTGGCCCCTTGGAGCCATTCATTTTGAGCACTTCTGGGGCACACATACACTTCACATATATATTACATTACAGAGCTACCCCTGACCAGTTGAACGAGCTATTGTGTTGCCTCAGATTAATTCTTCGGCCTGAGTTATGGACATGTACGTTCATTCCTATCGTATGCACTTTTATTCTACTGTATCCCTTGCCATCATCCGATTATTGATTACCCCGGACTACGCAGTGTGCGTACCAACGATTCAGATGTAATGCAATTCCCCTTTTAAGTACCTTGATGCGCAGCCGCATCACTCGAGATTCTACCTCACCACATGAGTTGACAGGTGGCGTCTGTTCCGTGGTTTTCTCCAAAATTTATGTGGCAGGAATGTGAACTCCGGGGACTGAGCTTGGCGATTGCCAAGCTTTGATTACGGTCACATTGGCCTGGTCCGCCCGGCAGCCGTTGATGTCAACGAAGTCGCCGAGGACAGGAATCTCGGATACCCCGAAGATGCTCTTCAACAGGTTCGCATATAGACCGGTGTCTCGCAGGGTCTCAAACACCAACAAGTAGGTGTGACCGGTGGACATCCGCGTCGGATTGCGACGAACTGGCGCGTCTGTGGATGTAGACGTCGTCGAAATACGACGGAGCAAATTCGCAAAATGGACGGAGTTTCTCCGTGACGACGCGATTGAACGTAGCAGGGGCGTTCTTGATCCCCTGGGGCATCACCAGCCATTCCCAGAGCATTCCAGTGGGTGTAGAGACGGCTGTCTTGTCGATGTCCCTGATGTCCATCAGGATCTGGTAGAACCCATCGCGAAGGTCGATGGTACTGAAGATCGTGGACTGCCCCATGGAGTCAATGATGACATCCTTCCGCGGGATCGGCGTCTGCGCCGGGATCGTGGCCGAGTTCACTTTGTTGTAGGCGTGAAAATGCGCCATTTCCCGTTGCCTTTCTTCACACAGAAAGTGGGACTGGAGTGCGGAGACTTGCTCTCCCGCATACGACCGGCTCGCTTGCGTGCAGCAAAGAGCTCGTCAATGTACGCGACTTGGTCGCGCGGAAATGGCCACTGTCGAGTGACGCACCGCCCGGTACCAAGTCAATGTCATGCCGTACCCCTTTGTCTTTGGGGAGGCATTCCGGAACACTGTCCGGGAAGATATCTTGGAACTCATGAACCAAGTCGTAGTATGGGTTCGATTCCAAATCCTTCCATACCGATGAGGAAGGACGAGACACATCCTCCTCGACGGGATCGTCGGTTGTCGAGGAAATCAGAAGGTCCACCTCCTGGCTCCCCGTGATGAAAGCATTGCTGATGTTATCGTTCCCGCGGAGCGCGCGGGAGAAAGAGAGATAGCTCATCTCTGGCAGCTGAGTGATATCAGCGGCAGTCAGCGGCAACTCGGACAGGTCGCAGGCTGAGAGGACAAAAGCGTGTGCATCACGCGTCGAGTGTCGGGGGTGGAGTTCGGACCATCGCCGTTCATGGTGGTTCTCGAATCATCGCCAAACGTGGCGGCATCGCCGTTCATGGTGGTTCTCGAATCATCGCCAAACGTGGCGGCATCGCCGTTCATGGCGGTTCTCGAATCATCGCCAAACGTGGCGGCATCGCCGTTCATGGTGGTTCTCGAATCATCGCCAAACGTGGCGGAAGTACGTCCAGCCTCGTAGCCGATGCGATGGGACGCGTGACTAACGGCGTCACCAGACCAGACAATGGAGTGAGATCATTACTCATCACGCCTAGGTCGGTAGAAGGGTGGACGGATGCGATCTTGCGCATGGTCTTGGATCGCCAATCGATCCAGGGTTGGTGTTTCTCCAACCATCGCATGTCAAGGAACAAATCCCAGCGGTCATCGAGGTCGATGACGTAGAATTGTTCGGTCGAGACAAAATCTCCCACCGACGTGGGAAGGTCGACAAGGACCTTCGGCGAGGCGACAACCTTGCCATCAGCCATCTTTACACGCACGACGGAGTGCGGCGATGCGAGCCGGGTGGCGCCATGGTAGATGGAACGATACAGCTGAATCGATGCGCGTCGGGCATAATTTTCCGACGCACCGCTGTCGATGAGGACGCGGAACAAACGGTCGTACCCAGAGATACGACTGGGGCAGGACAACATGCGGGAAGGTTGTCTTCCGATTTGACACCGAATCACTGTGTCCGAGGCAGGGCCTGCTGTTCGTGCTATGCTAGCACGACGAAACGACAAGCCCTCTGTAGCCTCAGGAGGACACCTCGCGCCTACTGAGGAGTCCCGTTTCCCCGTCCGCGAGGAAACTCGCGACCGCCGCATGCGCGAGCGACAACGGGATGCGCAAAGCGGGGTGCAGGGGATGAAGCAGTACCACGAGCAGATGTCGGCCACGGCGTGGTTGGCGACACTCGTGGGAGAAGTGTCCCGGTCGGTTGCAGTTGAAGCAACGACGGTCGGTGGTGGGTGAGGTCATAACATAGACCTCCATGTCATGTCGGTCGCGGGTCTTGGTCGTGGTGCGCGATTGGAGAACCGAAAACTCTTCGGCCAGCGCGGACGGCATCTTCGACTGTCGAAGAATATGTCCGAAAAAGCTGCGTGCGCGCAGCTGAGTCGTTGAGGCCGTTCATAAAAATTGTCACCTTAGTCTCTCGGAGAGCGAAGACTTCTGGGTGACATAGGACGCAAGGAAGCGCAGATCGTGGACGTACTCACGAATAGAGCGCTTGCCTTGCCTGGCAGATAGGTACTCCGCGCGGTACCGGAAGTCGCTGTTCGCTAGCAGGAACGCTGCCTTCAATTGTTCGATGAAATTATCGAATGTGGCAAACGCGAAACCATCTTCGCAGGTTAGGCGCCAGGCCCAATCATCCGCACGACAAGTAAGGTGCGACATGGCGAAGACACGCAGATCTCATCGTCATCGATGTTCATAGCATCCGCGGCACGACTAACTTGCTTGATACAACGAAGCAGTTGGTGGGAGGCAAGTCCTCCATACTTGGGGAATTCGAGCTTTACGGCGCGTTGCTTCGGCTTCGAGGCTGTCTGCGCGGACATACGCGCAGTCGTGTAATGGAGGGTGTCCTCCAGAGCACGTCCTCGAGCGTTGAGGTCGGCAACTTCTTGTAGCGCGGCATCGCGCTCGGAAGCAAGCGATTGCGCTTGAACCGCAATGTCTTGCCCAGGATTCTCGCCATGGCGAGCAAAGCTTTCAACCAGGTGGGGCTGCGCTGGAGGCACCAGCGCGTGGATCAAGCTCCAGGCTTCTTGTTCCTCGAGAGCGGAACACATGTGTCGGATCGTGACAAGGTGGGTCTCGGAGAATTGGGCAGAGGGGAATGTCGATGGACGAACTGGGGAGTGCTACCAGGTATAATGGGGCGTAAAGAGGAAGGTGTGTAGAACAAGGTAGTATATTGTTAACTTAGAGAACTAGCTATCTCCGAGCTGGTTTCCTTGACGCGCGGCTGCGCGCCAGTCATTCAATTCATGTCATATGAATGGTGCTGCTGCGGATGTCGCAGAGCCAGTGATTCAAGACACTTGGATTGCCAAGTGTCCTCTGGGGTCAGGATTGGAACTGACCAATGGGATGTCGTGTCCGGATTTTATCCGGAACTCGTTTACCCGGAGGGTCTCTAGCTACCTCTATCTGCATGAGCAGACGGCCGATTCTTCGTCGCTCATGTGGACCATGCAATTTACATAATGATATTTTCGATTGATATCACTTGAAATAACTACTACCTCTGGTTACCCCGAAACCCCGGCAGTGACAATAATTAGTGTTCCAGTTATCCGATTGGCCTAAAACTTAGTGGAGCGTGTTCGTTTCATGTTTCATTGAGGTGATTCTGATCATATTTTTTGTTGAATTATATGACCACATTCGCGCTTGCTACGTCTCTAAGTCTGCTCGCAATACAAATTCCAAATCAAATTTGACGAACGACAATCGCATGGCGCTGTACCAAGAGCTTCAGCAAGTAAGT
This sequence comes from Aphanomyces astaci, assembly GCF_000520075.1. Classification (NCBI taxonomy): domain Eukaryota; phylum Oomycota; class Saprolegniomycetes; order Saprolegniales; family Verrucalvaceae; genus Aphanomyces; species Aphanomyces astaci. The sequence goes on along the minus strand of NW_009798301.1, from coordinate 575,149 downwards.
ACAAATGCGGCACATTTCTGTCGACGATGCCTTGTTAGTTCAAGCGGTAACTGAGGGTGGTTGGAACATCCAGCTAATGTGCCAACCAGGTCTAGAACGTTCAGAAACCCCGAAACCCGCGAGTACTTTTCAGCTGGGTGGCGATGGTTGATTTGCTGGTGGAGTCTAACTTTAACGCACTTTCCAAGTCGGCGAACGCGGCGTGGTGCTTACCCAGAGCGTTGCGAGCGCTCGCCCGACGCACAAGTGACTTGACGTGCCCGCCATCCACCGCCAGCGCCGCCGTACAGTCCGCTTCCGCCTTCCCGAACTGCTGGAGCTTGAGATGGGCCATCGCGCGATTCGATAGCACGATGGGGTTCCTGGGGTTGTAGCTCAGCGACCGAGAGTAGCAGTTGACTGCCGCTGCAAACTCGCCCTGCTTGAAGTGCATGTTCCCGTCCTCCTTCTCCAACAGGTCGCGCGGCGCATTGACTGGCGACGGCGATGGTTTCTTCGGGGTAGCCGTCACAGCTTTCTTGGGACGAGTTGAGGTTGGACGCGCGGGGGGTGCTTCCTCGGGATCCTCTTCGCCTTGCTGGGAGTGACGCTCGGTGTGTCCACTTCCTTCAGAGCAGCATCCTGACAAAGCATATATGAGGATGGCATGTGTCCAACTTCCAGTACGTACAACATCGAACGAGTCCCATTTCTTGTATCCCTTGTCGTACACGTGTTGGGATGGTGCCTTCATCGGCTTGGTTGGGGTGTCGATGGTGGCATTCAGAGGGTGCTGGATGGACACTGAGCCGTCGGACCCGCGCACGCTCATGGCCACTGCACGGCGGACTGGCGCGGCGGATCGCTTGGATCCTTGGAGCTGTTGCTCCTTCTTGGCCATGGATTTCTCCCATGCGCTCATGTCTGAAAAGTAATCCTGCAAGTACGAGGCATTCTCACGGATCTGGCGCTGCACAGCCAAGCTTTCCATGGTGTGTGTCGGAGTTGGCGCAATGTCGAGCAACAACGACTGCTTGGAAAAAATATCGAAATACCGGATAAGTTTTATCGAACAGGCAATTATCGAAACCCCGAAATCCGTACAAACCCCGAACCCCGCCAAGTATGGTCGGAGTTTGGGGTTTTCCTAACATGCAAATCGGAGTTTCGGGGTTTTCCTACAATGACTACCAATGAGTAGGCTATAATTACTACTTATTGACGTTCTTGGTCGCAATGCGGCTGACGATGGCGTCGCTGAGCGTGGTCACTTGCAGCTCCAGGTCCTGAATCTTGTAGTGCTTCTTCAACACTTGGATGTGCTCGGGAGTCAAGTGGGTGTGGTTTTCGATGGAAGTGACAGGTTTCAGCATGCCATCAATGCCGACTGTGTCGAGGGCGGTAGCATCGTCGAACACGCACACAAGGACCTGGGTGGCTTGGTTGCTAATGCCGAAGCGGCGGAGGGAATCTGTGACACACTGACAGGTTGAAGACATGTTCCGAGTGGGGCGAGTTCGTGGTCATCGAGTGGTTCTGCACCGAGAGGAGCGCGCGAGACGCGGCGGCGTGGACTTGGAACAGGCTCACGACCTACCATCAAGCGATGAGTCGAGTGGGGAGAGGAGGTTGTGTACCGTGTCTGCGTTAATGAGGGCGACGTTGACTTCGTTGGACAGGATCTTGTGCAGCAGCGACGCACTGTTCTTCACGTCGGTGTAGTACGCCAAATGCAGCGTCCCGCCACCAAGCAGCTCGTACACTTATTTGTGCGGTCAAGCATATATATTTCAAATATATGCGTCGGCGCCTCTGCAATGAACACTACTCCCCACACTACGTACAACCCCCCTACGCCCCCACCAATACCATCAGCAAACGTCCACGTCGCACACAACTGTCAATGCCCCTAGCTTGTGACCAGCAAACCCAATCACATTCCAGAGCTTCATTCTACAAGAAAATATTACTCTGAACAAAGATATAATACTTACGCTCTAACCAATGCGCTGCGAATGCCACTGGGAAATATTAAATCGAGTAGTCGAATATATATATTAATCGGTGGGACCATGTCAATTGGATGGGGCAACATTTTCCTGCTCGGCGCGGACAGTTTCAACTGTGTGGTCAACGTATCCCTGCGCGGTGGATGTGTCGTACGAGCATAATCATACCGAAGCCCTCTCCTCGGCAAACCTACCCTCGCAATCCACCAAGGCCCGCACTCCAGCACGCCCAACCCAGCCTCTGCGTGTCTACAAAAATGTCCCCAAAAAGTCCCGCGCGAAAAAGCTTACCCCTCCCGATCAAGCCTCCGCCCGTACACTACATTGGCCTGCGCAACAAAGCGATCAAGCCAACCTCCCAATTTAGTCTCACCCCAAACTGTACGTTTTCTTGTCTCATTGTATTATTAAACAAAAAATGTTTTTTTCGAAATTTATATATTAATAATAGTTTCTTTATTAGGTCTAATATTAATTGTATCTTCTTTTAATTTTATAGCATTATATTTAGCTATAGAATTACAAAGTTTATCTTTTTATATATAACTGCTTTTAAAAAAAATCACCAATATCTATAGAAATTGCTTTAAAATATTTTATTTTAGGTTCTATAGCTTCAACTTTTATATTATTAGGTATTTCAATAATTTATGGTGTGTTTGGTACTTTAAATTTTGGTAATATTTTTTGAATTTTATCAATTGTTTTTTACTTTGAAAATATAAATTTAATAATTGGTTTTATAAGCGGTTCTTTATTTATTTTAACAGGTATTTTTTTTAAAATGGGCTCAGCTCCATTTCATTTTCGGTTACCTGATGTTTATCAAGGTGCTCATAGCACTGGATATAGTTCTGAGAGGTGCAAATTATCCCACTGTTAGTCCGATTAAAATTCTGTCAAGTAGTGGTTATCTCACTATCTGTCCGACTTCGACCGACGATTGCTTGCCCGGCTTGAAGTTTTTCTAAAATGGCAACTCTCCGTCACAGCTGTCGTTTACTCCGGCGTAATATATTTGTCCAAAAACTGACTAAAATGACATGCATTCCGTGGGTTTGAACGCTTTTCAGATATGGCTGGTCGATTTTCAGATTTATTGAACGTTTTTCGGTGCTTGCCACCATCCCATTTCATGTCAACATTCTGTGCCTGCACATTGAACGTCAAGGGCTGCTCATAACTCATATGGTGAATTTGGTATATCATCGCACATTCACGGCAATTTCGTCAGAATCTTGTTACTATATTATTCATAATAGTAACTTTTCTATTCCAGTAATAATTAACTGTAAACGATTTTGAGCACTCCATAAGCTTAACCCGCTAGGATCGGCGGACGGGAAGTGTTCCAAATGAGAGGTACTCTCATTTGCAGTAGAGCCAATCATACGCGAGTATATTCGTAGGTTTAAGCCAATGACATTGCAAATATTTCAATTTACTGGATTTCTATTGGCCCCTGCAAATGAAAGAATCTCTCATTTGCAGATTGGGGAATAGGAATATTGATTCTGAGTACTTTATTAGGCCAAGCTTGAACCTAGGGATGAGAAAATCTATCATTTGCATAATGGCACACTTTAAGCAAGATCATGCTTACGCATACTTGACCTAGGCTTTTGCTCCAGGTTAACGATTTCATGACAATGCCATACATATTGTGCACCGACAGTACACACAACAGCTGACCTGATACATATTTCCCAGCGTGTTGCGCAAGGCAAGTCAAGTGCTACATCCAGATTGAGAGTCATTGGTCTCATTTTGCAATTTCCATTTACCCAACAACATCATGGTTCAGTACCAGTTTATTGCCCTCGCCGTCACCGCCATCACCGCCGCCACGGACAAGATCTCGGTCCAAGTAAATCGCAACTTGGAAATCGCCGAGCAGTCGAATATCGTGGTGAAATTTCACTGTGACGAGGCCCTCACCACCCACCGCCGCCGACTCAAGAGCGGCGCGTCTCGCACCGAAACCATCGAGTCGCTGGTTAATTCGTTGAAGGAGCACACCACCAAGTCTCAGGCGTCGATCAAGTCGCTCCTGGCCAACCAAGTTGAATCGAAGGCTGTGGAAGTGGCCACGACATGGATCCAATGTTCCATGTACATCAACAACGCCCCCACCGACCTCGTCTACCAGTTCGCGGCGTTGCCGGAAGTCAAATCCATTTACGAGCCAGTTACAATGACACTCGATGAAACCCAAAGCAATGACAAACAAGTAAGTGCTGTGAATGATGACATCGCATGGGGGGTCGAGAAGATCCAAGCGCCGGCTCTGTGGGCCAATGGCATCGAGGGCGAAGGCATTGTCGTGGCCAACATCGACTCCGGTGTTCGCTATAGCCATGCGTCGTTGGAGTCGAACTGGCGAAGAGAATATGGTTGGTTCGACCCGTACAACAAGATGAACAAGCTTCCCGACGACGAGGATGGGCACGGCACTTCCGTCATGGGCGTTATGGTGGGAACGAAAGGTATTGGTGTCGCCCCCAAAGCCAAGTGGATTGCGTGCAAAGGGCTCAACTACGGTTTCGAGGAATCCAAGTTGGTGGAATGCGCTCAATTCCTGCTTTGTCCCCACGACAAAGACATCAACAAATGCGACCCCAGCAAGGCCCCTCATGTGATCAACGGCAGCTTTGGACATCTCACCACGGACTTTTATTTGGAAGATATCATTACAAAGTGGAGAGAAGCGAGAATCATTCCCGTATTTGCGATCGGCAACAACGGCCGTGAAGGCTGTACGCATTCAGGTTATCCTGGTATATCCCCTCAAGTGATTGCTGTCGGCAACACTGGCTCCTACGATTATTTGGCGTTCCGTTCAAGTTTGGGACCTTCCGCCGTGAACAATACACTCGTCAAACCCGACATTTCTGCTCCTGGTGAACACATCCCTACCTCAGGACACTCCAGCGACGATAGTTTCACCAGGGCCTCGGGTACGAGCTTGGCCGCACCTCATGTTTCTGGAGCCATCGCCTTGTACTTGTCTGCCAACAAAGACGCCTCGTACGACCAAGTGTACAGGGCCCTAACCGACAATACGGACACGAACACGTTAACTCCGCCCGACAAGGACTGCGGTGGCATTCCCAACACGCAGTATCCCAACAACCTCTTTGGTCACGGCCGCTTGAACATCTTCAAGGCCGTGGCTGCCAGCATCCCCGGCCTGACTCTTCCCCCGCCATCCAAGTCCACCCAAGTCCTGAACCCGACCAATGACCTAAGCACGTGTGGCACCTTGGAAGACAACACGCACTATATTGGCGGCGACCTGACTTCGGTCAATCTGGCGACTGTTGAATCCTGCTGCGCTGAATGTAAAAAGACACCGGGATGCAAAGTGTTTGTGTGGTACAACCTCAACGGTGGCTTGTGCCGGCTCAAGGACACCCAAGGCCCAAAGGTAGATGTGGACGGAGCCAAGGCTGGCGTGCTACCAGCCCCAGCCTCAGGATGACGGCCGTAGTTTTAGACCAGCTATTACCTTCGTCAACAACTCACCGACAATAATAGTTTGACATTAAACACGC
>NW_009798301.1:560375-565713 GCF_000520075.1 Aphanomyces astaci | reverse complement strand
ATCGCGCCGTTAGGACCGCTGTCATGCGCATCGAATGCTTTTCCCCCGTTGAGATCTTGGCGCTGCCGCCCCGAACAGCCCAAATGTACGTTGGAGGGAGGTTGTAGTACATCGCTGTCTCGTCGACGTTGAATACGCAGTCGTTCTCGTAGGATTGGTATTCCCGATGGAAATCGCGGGCGAACTCGTCGTGGACTTCAGTCAAGACCGCCTGCTTGAGCTTGTTCTTTGTCTGCCGCTGTCGAGAGAATCCATAGCGCTGGCAGAAGCGACGCAGCAGTCTGAGGAGTGAGTCATATGCGACGTCAGACTTCTTCGTTGCAAGGTACGACATCAACCACGCCCTTTGGTTGATCTTGATCCAGGTGATCATGTGAGTCGTCGTTAGAGCACGTTCGTCATCTCTCATTTTGTTTATAAATCCTACTAAACCTGGTGGGTCTGGGAACTCTTCGTATCGTCCACCTGGTTCGATCTTCTTGTTCTTCTTGTTGCCATCGAAGGAAAGGAGCTCAAAGCGCTGAGCGTACCATGATCGTACAGTTCGTCGTGGGACGCCCATTAGCTTCGCCACCTCTCGACCAGATAAGGTCTCAAGTAGGCCGATGGCTTCTAGCTTAGTTGAGATCGGATACGACGCGCGCCTCATATTTCGATGTGCACGTAATTTTTTGAAAGCCAAGTTTTTCCCGCTGGCGCGAAGAATAAAAATTCCACGAATAAGAGAAGAGTATTTCGAATCTTGAGTATTATTGGATGAAATTTATTCTGATACTCAAAAATCTTCGGTGGGCGTTGCATTCCGTCCGTCCCAGTAACTGTGCACCGCCATCTCGGGTCATACCATACACCAGTGACATCCCCAAGAGCTATCTACACCTATGACCGACACCACACCTTGCAAACATGGCAGGGTGTTTGGGCTGGACGTTGTTTTTGCCATATTTGGAGGTTCGTGCATGTTTATACGGCGCCAGTCATGGTGTTTGGTGGGTTCGTAGAGCCTGGGCCATGGATCTATTTCTCATTGGATTGCTTGGCGGTTGGATGAATGATTCATGCCATGGAGGTACGTGGTGCATACACGTACCCCTCATAACTCCAGGGCACGGATCCCGTCAAGCAACCAAATCAGGACTAACTGCGTGCCCCTGACATCATTATCACCCTCCAAGCTTCGTCATCCACGTCATTCAAACGTCATAGCGCCGGCGCTTGGATCTTCTCGACCCCCCATTCGATGTCGTCATTGACAGCACTTGCTGGTTTGTCATTGCTTTGGGTTTCACCGAGTGTCATTGTAACTGGCTCGTAAATGGATTCGACTTCCGGCAACGCCGCGAACTTGTGGACTCCTCACCACCCACCGCCGCCGACTCAAGAGCGGCGCGTCTTGCACCGAAACCATCGAGTCGCTGGTTAATACGATGAAGGAGCACACCACCAAGTTTCAGGCGTCGGTCAAGTCGCTCCTGGCCAACCAAGTTGAATCGACGGCTGTGAAAATGGCCACGACATGGATCCAATGTTTCATGTACATCAACAACGCCCCCACCGAGCCTCGTCACAGTGAAATTTCACCACGATATTCGACTACTTGGCAATTTCCAAGTTGAGATGCACTTGGACCGAGATCTTGTCCGTGGCGGCGGTGACGGCGGTGGCGGTGAGGGCAATGAACTGGTACTGAACCATGATGTTGTTGGGTCAATGGAAATTGCAAAATGAGACAAATGGTTCTCGAGCTGGATGTAGCACTTGACTTGCCATGCGTAACACGCTGGGAAATATGTATCAGGTCAGCTGTTGTATGTACCAGATCAGCTGTTCGCAGTGTCCTCTGCGTTGGGGTGAAGATTTCGGGCGATCACGACGATGATTTCGATGTTTTTGTCTGTTCGCAGTCTCCTCTGCGTTGGGGTGAAAGATTTCGGGCGATGTTCGCAGTCTCTCTGCGTTGGAGTGAAGATTTCGGGCGATGTTCGCAGTCTCTCTGCGTTGGGGTAGAGATTTTGGGCGATCAAGATGTTGTTGTCGATGTTCGCAGTCTCTCTGCGTTGGGGTGAAGATTTCGGATCATGTATGTTGTTGTCGTTGTCGATGTTTTCGATTGTGCGCAATACATTAATCAAGTGTAAGGTAAGCGTCAAAATAATCAATACATACTTTAGTCAAGGTCAACGTAACCGTCAAAATGCGTCATATTAAGCTATCTCAAGATATTCAATGCACCATTTTGACTACAGTTAAGTAATCACTGTTCAAATCCAAGTGTGGGGATATGTAATCAACAATAGTCTTATTTGACTGATATTCTGTACAGTACTACTGTACTCTTCCTGAGTTCACTAGAGTGTACACGTACAGTAGATTGTACTAAGATTAGTATATGCTAATCAAGTGAAGTACGTAAGTTACTCCACGCGGAAGTACAGAATGGAGTAATTTTCAGTTAACCTTGCATTCAAAGAAAGGACTGGTACATCCGATGAGAGCATGATGCCTGTACTTTGTCTAGTACTAGTACTAGAAGGACAAAATTTGATACCACATACATCGAGTAAGCTTACAGTTAATGATTGATATACTGTACGTATTACGTTGTACTGTACTACAGTACAGTACTTAGTAGTAGTGAACAGTACCTGGTACTGTAAAGGACGATATTTGACACTGCATATACTACAGTACAGCACAAGGTACTACTAATACAGTATTGGTACTACTATTAACAGTTAATAGTACCGTACAACTACTACGTAGTACTACTACTTAGTCGGTATTAATAGTACAGCAAAGAAGTACTATGATGATTGATTTTCACTGTGTTTCCTCGTAATTATATCAAGCTATATCTGATTTATAGGAGAATTATCCATACTACTACGTAGTAATGTACTACAAAGGTATAAACAAATTCAGTGGCCCATTCGGTGATACCGTAGTACAAAGGTATAAACAAATTCAGTGGCCCATTCGGTGATACCGTAAACAATCAATGATTTGCCGAACGTCTTGCCCAATAGGATTCCAGAATTGATATGATTGGATAAAACTATTACCGCAGCAATGAAACTTTAGTTAGTTGTATTATTCGGGGAATTTTGTTATATAGAGTTTCAACCTTGTTCAGAGGTACGTTGAGCGCATGAGTTTCAACCTTGTTCAGAGGTACGTTGAGCGCATGATACTTACCAGCATTTGCTTTTATAAATAGATATTTGTATCGTTTGCTCGAAGCATTTCCAATACTTTAATCAAATCTATATTTCGGCATATCAATGATCACTGTTTGTAGCGGCCATCGTTACAATTTTATGACTTCAATTCCAAACATATTAATTTCCTTCCATCTAAATCTAACTAAAGAGCTTTGACTAAAGAAAACTCCGTATCATTCAACATACGTCATAATAATCTTTAATATATTTCCTGTTGAATATACAGTGCATACATCGTATATGAACAGTTCTGTACATAGTGTATGTTAATAAGTAACATTAAAAATACGTCATATTAATCCTGTAAAATATGTGCAGTTGAATACTACCAAGTATACGTACAGTGCATTGAATACTTAGTATGTTATTCAAGTGAAGTAACGTCCGAAATACGTAATATTACTCCTTCAAGATATGTGCCGCTGAATACACAGTGCATGTGTACGTACATTGTACTGCCCTTCTCGCTTGCAGTCGTATCCAGATGTCCGGTGACATAGTCAAGCACAGCAATGGCGTGTGTGCTGCTCAGGTTAGGGTTTGAAGAAAACCTTTCGAAATGCATGTGCACTCAAACGATTGGCTAATTGATTTCTATAACCTTTCGAAATGCATGTCCACTCAGCGATTGGCTGAAGACATTTTTAGTTTCGAAAAGTCCTTTCACAAACAAGAAATCATCGTTTCTGAAGCCCACAGAGCGCTTCACACCATGAGAACCTGATTTTTGTCACCTGCAAATCAACTAGTATTCCCTTTTGCCATAAGTGATTTCATAGATTTCCATGGATTTCCATGGATTCTCCTCGCTTGCAGACGTATCCGGATGTCCGGTGACAGCACTATCACTGAGGACATGGCGTGTGTGCGAGACATTACAGAGTTGAAGACATTTTCATGATCTTGTTATACTACATAATCGTCCAAGTCGTGAAGTTGGAGTTACAAGTGAAGTATGCATCGTCACCATAACCAGACTTTGCATGACGAGTCGACTTGGTGCATTTCGCTACCAACCCGTCTACAAAACTATGATCATCAACAGGGACATCAAACACCGCAGCACTATAGAGGAATTTCAAGTTGGACCGCTTAAGGTCGCCAGGGGCGTCTCGTGTCACTCTAACACGATTACCTTCACAAAGATATAGGGCCCACGGCTTGTTTGCTTGTTTTACGTTAGCTATGATGGAGTGATATTACACTTACTGGGCTGCTCGACTATGAAGCAACAGTCCAACAATGCCCACTAAGTAAAACTCCACCACACCATTTAACCACGAGTGAAGCCCCATGTCTAACTCTACTTGAACATCCATGAGCAGAACCCCAAAATACCACTAGTGAAAAACTGCCTCCCCTACAGTACGTACCATTCACCGTTGGTACGATTAACGGTGTACAACGTTGTATGCCTTTGTGTTTCACGTTAACGATAGGATTGTACTTATCGTAGCAAGCAATTAGTCCCACCCAACTTACTCAGGGACGTTTTAGGTCAATAGTACCAAATTCCCTGAGTGAGTGGGCATTTGAGTGGGTGTGTCACCCACTCACTCGGGGAATTGGTCCCTTGGAGTAGTATTCTGTTTTTCAGGATATTTTCGGCCGAATAAGCATGGCAGAAATTTGCGATCGAAATGGTTATCCGGACACTCCCTTTTGACACAATCAAATTATCTCGATAGTATTTATCGAAATATTAAGTTGAGTGTGTTTAATGTCAAATTTTTGTCGTTGAGTTTGTTGATGATGGTAATAGCTGATCTAAAACTACGGCCGTCGTCCCGAGGCTGGGGCTGGTAGCACCCCCGCCTTGGCTCCGTCCGCATCCGCCTTTGGGCCTTGGGTGTGCTTGAGCCAGCACAAGCCACCGTTGAGGGTATACCACACAAACGCTTTGCATCGCGGTGTCTTTTTACATTCAGCGCAGCAGGATTCAACAGTCGTCCGATTGAACGAAGCCAAGTCGCCGCCAACATAGTGCGTGTTGTCTTCCAACGTGCCACACGTGCTTAGGTCATCGTTCGGGTTCAGGACTTGGGTGGACTCGGATGGCGGGGGAAGAGTCAGGCCGCGGATGCCAGCAGCCACGGCCTTGAAGATATTCAAGCGGC
>NW_009798301.1:552651-558543 GCF_000520075.1 Aphanomyces astaci | reverse complement strand
GGCCGCGGATGCCAGCAGCCACGGCCTTGAAGATATTCAAGCGGCCGTGGCCAAAGAGGTTGTTGGGATACTGCGTGTTGGGAATGTCACCGCAGTTCTTGTTGGGTGGAGTTAGCGTGTTCGTATCCACATTCTCGGTCAGGGCCCTGTACACTTGGTCGTACGAGGCGCCATTGTTGGCAGACAAGTACAAGGCGATGGCTCCAGAAACATGAGGCGCAGCCAGGCTTGAGCCACGGGTCCAGATGAAACTATCGTCGCTGGAGTGTCCTGAGGTAGGGATGTGTTCACCAGGAGCAGAAATGTCGGGTTTGACTACTCTATGGATGGAAGGTCCCAAACTTGAATCGAACGCCAAAAAATCGTTGGAGTCAGTGTGGCTGACAGCAAGCACTTGAGGTGACATGGCAGGATAATCTGATTTCCCACAGCCTCTGTTGCCGTTCGAAAACACGGGAATGATTCCCACTTCTCTTAAGCCTCTGTTGCCGTTCGAAAACACGGGAATGATTCCCACTTCTCTTCACTTTGCAATCATATCTTCCAAATAAAACTTCCTGGTGTGACCTCCACTGCTACCGTTGATCACATGAGGGGCCTTGCTGGGGTCGAAGTTGTTGCCGTCGTTGTTGTGGGGACAAAGCAGGTATTGAGCGCATTGCACCACCTTGAGTTCATCGCAATCGCTGTTGCCGTTGCACCCTTTGCACGCAATCCACTTGGCTTTGGGGGCGACACCAATACCTTTCGTTCCCACCATAATGCCCATGACGCGAGTGCCCTGACCCCACTAAGAATGAGCTTGCTTAAAGTATGCTATTCTTCAAATGAGAGATTTTTCATCCAGTTAGGCCTAACTAAGCATTCATTTACAGGGGCCAATAGAAATCCAGTAAATCGAAATATTTGTAATTGTACAATTTCATTGGCTTCAGCCTACGAAGTTACTCGACTCTTATTGGTTCTCCTACTGCAAAGGAGAGATACTACCCCCACCGACCTCGTCCACAAGTTCGCGGTGTTGCCCGAAGTCAAATCCATTTACAAGCCAGTTACAATGACACTCGGTGAAACCCAAAGCGATGACAAACCAGCAAGTGCTATCAATGATGACATCGAACGGGGGTCAAGAAAATCCAAGCGCCGGCGCTGTGGGCCAATGGCATCGAGGGCGACGGCATTGTCGTGGCCAATATCGACTCTGCTGTTCGCTATACCCATGAGTCGTTGGAGTCGAACTGGCGAAGAGAATACGGTTGGTTCGACCCGTACAACTTGGCCATTCTTAAGTATATTTATACGTAAGCTTTTGCTCCCATCCTAGTGGGTTAAGCTTGTGGAATGCTCAAAATCATGTACAGTTAATTATTACTGGAATAGAAAACGTTACTATTATTAATAATAATAGTAAGACGCAACAAGATTCTGACGGAATTGCCGTCAATAATAGGGAGATTTCGCAATTCAATCCGTCTTCGCGTCCGTGAGAAAAATGACATTGACACGGATTAAATTTAGACAATTTCGCTGTATAAATAGAATTCCGCGTCCGGAATAAACATGAGGAATCAGCTACTTAGCAATAATGCTGTCTTAGCAATAATGCTGTCTGTGGAAGTACTTGTCATGGATTACACGCGTTCTCGCTTCGCGAGCCCTGCCCGTCGTCGCATACTTCTGCTCGCACTCATACGGTCGGTCAACACCATTCAAATACACAGCATCCTTCTGGAACGTTTCATGGTTGCCGAGTATCAGGTGGAACCTGATCGATGTTTTCTTACCGTCAACTATGTGACTTTTCGTCTTGGCGAAGAAGCTCAGATGCAGGCACTAGTGAATTCTCAAACATAAGTACTACGTAGTAGTCGCTACAATTTAAAAAATACGATTAAGATTTTGGTTGTGAATATGTTGTTTTGGGGTGCCATACTGAAATTAAGATAGTTGGCCGGTCACAACCATACTTAAATCCAAGTGAAAATTAACTTGACAGCTATTTCGGACCAGAGTAGTACTCCGGAGTACGTACATACTCTACTATACTATACCTGATGTTTGCACTGCGTGTACGAGTAAACAAATACTAGTATACTAGTAGTACTACTGTAGTACCATACCTGATGTTTGCGAGAATACTGTGTGTACAGTACATGCTTCAATGTGGTGGCGACCATTCCACTTCATGTCAACACTACACATTGAACTTCAAGGGCTGCTCATAAGTCATATGCTGAATTTGGTATGTCATCGCACATTGACGGCAATTCCGTCAGAATCTTGTTGCGTCCTACTATTATTAATAATAGTAACGTTTTCTATTCCAGTAATAATTAACTGTACACGATTTTGAGCATTCCATAAGCTTAACCCGCTAGGATCGGCGGACGGGAGGTGTTCCAAATGAGAGATACTCTCATTTGCAGTAGAGCCAATCATACTCGAGTACATTAAGCCAATGACATTGTAAATATTTCGATTTACTGGATTTCTATTGGCCCCTGCAAATGAGAGAATCTCTCATTTGCAGATTCGGGAATAGGAATACTGATTCTGAGTATTTTATTAGGCCTAGCTTGAAGGTAGGGATGAGAAAATCTATCATTTGCAGAATGGCACACTTTGATCACTTGACCTAAGCTTTTGCTCCAGGTTAACGATTTCATCACGTTGCCATACATATTGTACACAGACAGTACACACAACAGCTGACCTGATACATATTTCCCAGCGTGTTGCGCAAGGCAAGTTAAGTGCTACATCCAGATTGAGAGTCATTGGTCTCATTTTGCAATTTCCATTGACCCAACAACATCATGGTTCAGTACCAGTTTATTGCCCTCGCCGCTCTCGCCGCCACCGCCGTCACCGCCGCCACGGACAAGATCTCGGTCCAAGTGCATCGCAACTTGGAAATCGCCAAGCAGTCAAATATCGTGGTGAAATTTTACTGTGACGAGGCCCTCACCACCCACCGCCGCCGACTCAAGAGCGGCGCGTCTCGCACCGAAACCATCGAGTCACTGGTTGATTCGTTGAAGGAGCACACCACAAAATCTCAGGCGTCGGTCAAGTCGCTCCTGGCCAACCAAGTTGAATCGACGGCTGTGGAAGTGGCCACGACATGGATCCAATGTTCCATGTACATCAACAACGCCCCCACCGACCTCGTCCACAAGTTCGCGGCGTTACCGGAAGTCAAATCCATTTACGCGCCAGTTACAATGACACTCCATGAAACCCAAAGCAATGACAAATCAGTAAGTGCTGTGAATGATGACATCGCATGGGGGGTCGAGAAGATCCAAGCGCCAGCGCTGTGGGCCAATGGCATCGAGGGCGACGGAATTGTCGTTGCCAATATCGACACTGGTGTTCGCTATACCCATGAGTCGTTGGAGTCGAACTGGCGAAGAGAATACGGTTGGTTCGACCCGTACAACAAGACGAACAAGCTTCCCGACGATGAGGATGGGCACGGCACTGGCGTCATGGGCATTATGGTGGGAACGAAAGGTATTGGTGTCGCCCCCAAAGCCAAGTGGATTGCGTGCAAAGGGCTCAACAACGGTTTCGATGAATCCAAGTTGGTGGAATGCGCTCAATTCCTACTTTGTCCCCACAACAACGACGGCAACAAATGCGACCCCAGCAAGGCCCCTCATGTGATCAATGGCAGCTTTGGTGAAGTTCACATGGAGCATTATTTGGAAGATAGCATTACAAAGTGGAGAGAAGCGGGAATCATTCCCGTCTTTGCGATCGGCAACCACGGCCGTAAAGGCTGTACGTATTCAGGTTATCCTGGCGTGTCTCCTCAAGTGATTGCTGTCGGCAACACTGACTCCCACGATTTTTTGGGGTTCGATTCAAGTTTGGGACCTTCCCTCTTTAACTATACACTCGTCAAACCCGACATTTCGGCTCCTGGTGAAAGCATCCCTACCTCAGGACACTCCAGCGACGATAGTTTCGTCTCGGACTCTGGCACGAGCCTGGCTGCGCCTCATGTTTCTGGAGCCATCGCCTTGTACTTGTCTGCCAACAATGGCGCCTCGTACGACCAAGTGTACAGGGCCCTGACCAAGAATGCGGATACGAACACGTTAACTCCACCCAACATAACCTGCGGTGGCATTCCCAACACGCAGTATCCCAACAACCTCTTTGGCCACGGCCGCTTGAACATCTTCAAGGCCGTGGATGCTAGCATCCGCGGCCTGACTCTTCCCCCGCCATCCGAGTCCACCCAAGTCCTGAACCCGAACGATGACCTAAGCACGTGTGGCACGTTGGAAGACAACACGCACTATGTTGGCGGCGACTTGGCTTCGTTCAATCGGACGACTGTTGAATCCTGCTGCGCTGAATGTAAAAAGACACCGCGATGCAAAGCGTTTGTGTGGTATACCCTCAACGGTGGCTTGTGCCGGCTCAAGGACACCCAAGGCCCAAGGGTAGATGTGGACGGAGCTAAGGCTGGCGTGCTACCAGCCCCAGCCTCGGGACGACGGCCGTAGTTTTAGATCAGCTATTACCATCATCAACAAACTCAACGACAAAAATTTGACATTAAACACGCTCAACTTGATATTTCTCAATATTTCGATAAATAATATCAAAATCATTTGATTTGTGTGAAGGGTGTGTCCGGATACCATTTTGTCGCCAAACTTCTGTGATACATACTTATTCGGCCAAAAATATCCTGATAACGAAATAAATAATAATATGCTACTCCAACTAGTATATTTTGCTGGATATCGCAACATTCCCTGTCGCTGTGCTCATTGTCAAAAGTGCCCCTTGACACAAGCTTTTCCATCACATGTGTAAACGACAACGTCCAGACACTTTCAACGGGAAGGTGCCTGGATGGTGTCATTTAATGGTTGGTTGTCAATGTCCACAACTCGTCCGCATGCACCGTGTTCCATGATCCCCACCATCCAGCACGGACAATTCATGAAGGAGTTCTGGATGGGACGTCAAGGTTTCAGTGGATTGCCGTGCTGGATGGATGGCGTGTGTGACGGTCGTATGGGTTAGACGCACAAAACTATACAAGGTCCCGAGGTTCGGACTCCAGGACCAGATTCTCTCGGCTTTACCAAGAGGGACAAAGCAAGCAAAGAGTAGATCCAATGTTAGCTGGCTCTTAGATAGATCACTTTTACATTTTGCCTAACATTGGATGATCTATCTAAACGCCAGCTAAGGTCACGCGACCATTGAGACCTCTGGGGAAGGACGACCGAATTCAAAGATAATCGACACATACAACCATATACTACGTAGTACCTTTGTGATGACGATATCACGAGGTCATAGTGTAGCCCATGGCCATGCACCAGCTCCGTCACTAGTGGTTCACGGGACATGGTGCATGTGGACGAGTTGAAGAACATAGACAACCAACCCTACAACGACGAAGGTACCTTCGCGGTGCATGCAGGCGGGTGGCTGTGGAAGCCTTCTACATCCCACACCCCGTAAATGTGCACCGCCATCTCGGGCCACCATACACCAGTGACATCCCCAAGAGCTACCTACCCCTATGCCCCACACCAAACCTTGCAAACATGGCAGGCTGTTTGGGCTGGACGTTGTTTTTGCCATATTTGGAGGATCGTGCATGTTTGAACGACGCCGGTCATGGTGTTTGGCGGGTTCGCAGAGCCTACAGTAAACCCACACGTTTAACTATAAACAAGTAATTAAACGGTGTTCTTATACGGTTGTCGCACCTCTAAATTGGTTTTCGCGACATAATTCCATCACTATTGACTATTATGAACTGAGTCGAGAACGAAAATGTGCGACCAATCATAACATCTTTTGGTATGTTCTGCGTCAAGAATTTCGTATTTTCTCAAAACTTATTCGCAAAAT
>NW_009798301.1:530839-533630 GCF_000520075.1 Aphanomyces astaci | reverse complement strand
CAAGCCGTTAACCCACCTGTCACATCGCTACATTATCCCCCTGACGTCTTGCTACACCTTGAAACGCCTTGACTCCAAGTCTTGGACGAGTTGCTTGAAGTGCACAACATGCTTGATGTCCTTCATCAGTTCCCACGTGGCTTCGCTTTCGGGCTGACCATGCCACTTGACCAAGTACTCCAACTTGCGATTGAACTGGCGCTTCTTGAGTAGTTTCTCGACAATATACATTTCTTCGCCGGTGGATTCGTCTAGTACAACAGGAGTAGCTTTCGGGATAGGCCGGGAGGCAAACTTGGCTTCGTTGGGGTGATAGTGCTTAAGTCGATCAACATTGAACACGTCATGAACACGTGACATCGAGCGAGGCAACTTTAGGCGCATGGCGTTGTCATTAATGGCTTGGACAATCTCAAAGGGACCGATGAATCGTGGAACCAACTTGGAACGCTAGGGCGGCGAAGGCAAGAAACTGGTACTGAACCATGTTATTGTTGGGTCAATGGAAATTGCAAATTGAGACCAATGGCTCTCGAGCTGGATGTAGCACTTGACTTGCCATGCGTAACACGCTGGGAAATATGTATCAGGTCAGCTGTTGTATGCACCAGATCAGCTGTTGTGTGTACTGTCTGTGTTCAATTTGTGTTGGCAACGTGATGAAAAGGATCGGTCATGATTGGTCGCACATTTTGGTACTGGACTCAGTTCATAATAACGTTACGACGTATTAGTCAATAGTGATGGAATTATGTCGCGAAAACCAATTTGGAGGTGCGAAAGTCAAAACCCTAAACCCACACGTTTAACTATAAAGACGTAATTAAACGGTGACTGTCGCACCTCCAAATTGCTTTTTCGGGCCGTTCAGACAGTCCGGTACCCGGCGAGAAAATTTCTGGCCGACCTGATGACCGCGGAGCAAGACGACTGTACATCGTCTGTTCCGGTCGCCACAGGGCCGACGCCAACCGGTGGCGGTCGACGAGGCGTGGCCGTTTGGTGGACCATTGAGCTTTACGCCTCCTGAATTTTGCGGGCCATCTGGGGCAGTTCCCGGTGTGACTGCCCCTGTAACTGAAGACTGGGACATGGGTCAAGGCGATGTATACATTCACAACGCACCGGACCACCCAAAGACCCGATGTGCAAGGGTTCGACAAGGAAGAACGGCGAGCGTTCATGGCGTCATACAACCCGTACATCAGCCAGACGAATGCCCTTACAGCGAGAAGCGAGTCAAGGCCTCGGTGGTTTTTGACATGTCGATCGCGGACGCAGATTCTCGGATCGGGCGAATGTTGGACGGCATGGCGGCCGCCTTACGCCGAGACCGCCAGGAGTGGGTTATTCGAGAAGAAAGTGCCGCCATCGTAAAGATCATTACCGAGGCGGTCAAGCCGGTGTCACTCCATCGGGCAGTGACAGAGCAGATGGCGCTGACGCGAAACAAGCCCCTGAAGAAGGACGTGTACCGTTTCGTGCGTTGGTTGCGTGAATTTGCCATCGGCCATGAGCGTTTTGTCGGCTATGAAGAAGAAACGAAGCCGGCCGGGAAAGCTGACCCGCCGAGGATGCCGCAAGGAAGCGGCCAAACATTTAGGCCAGCTTCAGCGCAGGCGCCACCGAGAGCGACCCCGGCACCATTTACGCCTCAGGCACCGACTAGTTCGACGCCTGGCAGCGGCTGCTTGAAATGTAAGTCCACCACTCACAAGGTCCGTGAGTGTCCGTGCGACTGCTTAAAGCACATGGCCGGATGCTTGGCCAAAAACGTGGTGACTGGAGCCGTGGTGACGGTCGGGCTGACGCCGGCCGAGGACGAGGAACACCTGGTGGTCGTGTAGCGACGATGCGAACGAACGCCGTTAAGGTGGGCCGCGAAGACCTGACGGCCACGGTGGATGGTGTCGTACCGGTCCGAGCCTCGCTACTAGACTCGGGCGCTGACCTGTCGGTTGCTTCAGGCGGTCTAGTCTCAGCGTTGTTGGCGGTGGGTGCATCTCCCGAAATTATCGTGATGGGGACCACGACCCTCCGGCCTTACGGTACGGATAGTCGACCGATCACTGTGACGAAGCAAGTTCGCCTTGGACAAACGCCTGGAGTTCAACACGGGGTGTGGACCACTAATGTTACGCGGCCTTCGCGTTTGGATCGACGAAGCCGAGGCTGCCGTGGAACTGACGCTTGGGTTGCTGGTGATGCAGAAGCTCGGGTATAGTGAGCAGACACTACTCGAGAACGCGCGTCGGCAGCAGGCGGTATGGGACTTCGCCGATCAGCCGGACACGACGCCTGGCATAGCGATGCATCGGACACTCCGCATGGAGGAGCTGTCCGATGGTATTGACGACGACGAAGGCATGTGCTGCGCGACGCCAGAATTGGGTATGATACCTAGTCTAGCTGACGCCGAGGCAGTTCGTACCGTCTTGATGGCCAAGGTGGCCGAGGCAGCAGCTGACGGCATGGAAGAACCTGCCGTTGAAGCCCTCCAAGACCTCCTGCTGAAGTTTCAAGGTGTTTTCCGCCTGATCTTTGGGCGAGATCCTCCAGTCCGAGTGGAGCCTTTGAAGGTGCACATCAAACCGGGGTCCGTACCGGTGAAGTCAGGGCTCAGGCGTTACCCTCCGACCCACATGGCGTTTCTCGAGAAGCATGTGCGGGAGTTAGAAGAGGCGGGCTTAGTGTATCGGAACACTCGGTCACGTTGGAGGATTGTCCCGAAAAAAGATCCGGGCGACCTGCGGATGACGATTGACTCGAGGCCAATCAATGCATGCACCGA
>NW_009798301.1:529578-530739 GCF_000520075.1 Aphanomyces astaci | reverse complement strand
AACAGAGGCTCGGCCGATAACACTTCCCCCCCTACATTGGGTGACCACATGCACTTGTGAGATCGTCAATCATTTCGCTCATGCCATCTTCGTTGCTCCGGACCTTGGCCTAGCGACGGAATAGCACGGGAACGTCTTCGTAGATCGATAGGGCCAGTGCCCAGGATGACTCCAGATCGTCTAGGCCAAGCTACTTGATCAGGACTTCCCAGACCCCATCTCGCACACGCAGGTCCCAGAGGTCTTCCACGTAAAAACCTACATCGCTGAACGCGATTTGGGCCTTCAAATCTTCATTGACTTCACGTCCGCCCTCACAGTACACGCGGAGCCGGCACGCATGGTGCAGGGACGTCGCTCCCGGAGGCACCAGCTGCTGGACTTCCATCAGGTAGTCGGAGACCACCTTCACGACCCGGAAGGGTCCCTTCCAACGCAACGTTAGCTTTCCCGGATGCTGGAGAGCCCAGGCCACCAAGACAAAATCGCCCAGCGTAAATTTCGCCAGCTTTACGGATCGTTGACCATCACGACGGTACCAGGCCTTAGCTCGCTTTGCTTCCACGTGCTTGTGCATAATTCCCAGAGCATCTGCGAGCTCTGTCACGTGGCGTATGGCCCGGGACTTAATCCAGTCGATCGTTACCTCCCGGGGCTCGTCCGGGTGGTTTTGGGGTACCGACTCACCGTCGACCACCATACAATGAAGACAGGCAGTGACGAAATTCTTCACGTCGGTCTTCAGGGTAGGCCAATCAAACATCTCCGCAACAGATGCCGTTGTCGCTTCTACTCTCTGGTGTCCCGCCACGCCGGTATGGGCCACCACACATATACGCACTTGCATATCCAATGCATCTCCCGGGATCCAGATCTTTCCAGCTGCCGTCAGAAAACACTTCTTCTCGGCGCTCCAGGAGGCGTATTTTTCACATGTCGGATGGCCGCGCTGCAATACCGTGATCGCATTCGCCATCGGCCACACAAATTCTTCGTGCCGTAAGGGGGACACCAGAGCCAGCCTGGACATCCGGGCACTCCGGGACTCCACCGGAAAACTCCGGTCCGATCCAGGAGGACTTCCCCACCGCTCAGGAGATCCGCCCACAGGTTCTCCTCTCCCGCCACACACTCCATGACGTACGGGAACGTCGTCATCGT
>NW_009798301.1:526333-529478 GCF_000520075.1 Aphanomyces astaci | reverse complement strand
GATGGAATTATGTCGCGAAAACCAATTTGGAGGTGCGAAAGTCAAAACCCTAAACCCACACGTTTAACTATAAAGACGTAATTAAACGGTGACTGCACCTCCAAATTGCTTTAATTGTTTTCGCGACATAATTCCATCACTATTGATGTTCTCGGCCGTGCCTCGGATCAACTACCCGTGCAAGTGTGTGTGCAGTTGACAGTGAGTTCAGTCAGGTTCTATTTTTAGACTCACCGAGGGAGAAACTAATTAGTCCCTCGGTGGATCCTATTTAGGCCCAGGCTAGGACTTACCGAACCTCCCTCGGTACACTGTAAGTGTATTGACTGTGATGCCTGGATTACAGCGAAGTGATTCGCTGGTTGATGGGCACATAACCTGAATGATAATGAAGACACTTTTGGATTTGTCATCGAAGTCTACCGTAGCTGGTTGTGCAAGCCGGCGCAGACAACAATTGACTATTATGAACTGAGTCGAGAACGAAAATGTGCGACCAATCATGACCGATCTTGTGGTATGTTCTGTGTCAACAATTTCGTATTTTCTCAAAACTTATTCGCAAAATAATGGATACCTAGTGGCGCGAACTGTATTAACGTTACTCCATTTTTAACTTTGAAACTCCCCATTATTAGGTGATTTCAAAGTTAATAATGGAGTACAAGGACCATGTATGGAGAATGAAGAATGGGAAGCGCTCAAAAATAAGCCAATTAGAATAGTCCATCGGCACTTTTGAGAACCCCTGTTTTTCGCAAGCTAAAATGGTGATAGGCCGTGCACTCTTTGATGTGGTCAGTGGACCACAAAAGCCACACTGAGACCGATGACCTGCATCGCAAAAGATGCCTGTAGACGTGAACTGTCCGGCGGAAACGATGGCACGGCCGGTAAGTCAACTGATTGCTATTTGCACTGATTGTTGGACTCCGTTGTTTGTATGATGCTCTGGTGCAGTTTCTAGACCGTGGATAGACTGTAGGCTGCGGTGCTGTGTGCTGTCCGCTTACATAGCTCACGATAAAGCAAATACATTAGTGTTTATTTCACTCCCATTTTTTATACCAAAACTCCAGTGTCCATCACCATTCTCCATGGCCAGGTTTTGGTTATGGTCAAGGGTGGACCAAGGAAAATATTCTAGCCAATGAAATACCTGGGAGATGAGAAAATTGGACGAAAACTAATCACAGCACGAAGTTATGGATGGCCAAAATCGAGGCATTCATGGTTGGCGAAAGCAACATCTGGAGTTTCTTCGCAGTCATTCAACTTGTCGGACAGGGACATTGGGTGTTGTACTGACACGCTTTCTATCGCTGACTGCAAATGTAGTGCTTGCATTCAGAAACTTCGCACCGTTTCGCACTGAAAACTGAGAAGTTCCGGATACTGCATTACATTTGCGGATGCAATATGCTTATTGCGCATGTGCATGTTTTGTGGTGTGACATGTCGACATGCGTATACATCGAAAGTGGACCAACTTTGAGGACGCTTTTCTCGGGCTGTGTAATACTTAGAGCAATATTGTGCTTTCTGGTTAAACTTGCCAATTGTGAGCCATTGTGAAAATCCCCGACAAATAGCCGCGATGATTTCATAGGTTAGAACATGGACATCCAACTCAGTTTTCCACAACTGCCTGGGCAGTACGATGAGGTGTAGTCGTGCGCTGTGGTAGCGCGGGCGTCCAGTTGGTGTACAGTACTTGCGATGTTTGTGTGTACTGTACATTGGTGTGCATGTGTGCTGGGGATACGAAGAAACTCGCTTACGGGGCGGGGCCTACGGGCTCAGGTGTAACAAAATGGGATGTCCATTGACACAGGTCAGGAAACTGCGTCATAATAGAGTGATTAGTAACGCTTGTTTTGTGAGAGAAATACCACTTTTTGTCATTCGGGTCATTTCGCGGACATTCGGATCGAAGCGATTTAAGAACCACCCATGGAAATTTTGAGAAGAACATACAATACTACTCGTACTACAAGTAACTTCATTATCCAATGAATCAGTCAGCCCCCTCCTATCACTTCACTGCTCTCTACAAGTCATGCATCGTACAGTTCAACAGCTCGGAACATATGCCGCTCCGATCCAGGTCATATTTCACACTCTTCAAATGTCGTTCGTGACCAACATTCGGCTACCCACACTCAGTCACGGGGAGTCGAACAGAGGCTCGGCCGATAACACTACTACGTAGTAATTCTGGGGCTTAACGACAAGTAGGTACAAGTTTGGAAATTGAGCACTAGGTATGCACATGTAGAACGGAGATGCTCACCACCACCGATGCTGTCATTCAGCTTTGATCGCTGCCATTGTAGCGATGTACAGTACACCCCCTTTGATGTACGAAACCGAAAAGTATACAACCCCTCTGTAGAACCCTCTACAATAATTGCCCCCCCAGCCCTATGGACAATGCGCATTCTGTATTCTACCGCTAGCGCACTCAAATATGCAATCTACACACTGAATCGCATACTTCTAGAGAATTCACTTTAACAATTACAGTATGTAGCGTGGGGGGATGCTGTGGAGTAGAATTACTGTGGAGGGTACCGAAGAGCCGTGCATGGTGTAAACTATGCAGGGGTTGCACATCGCTGCAATTATAACCATCAACACTACGAGGTAGTCATAATGACGTGAGGGGTTACTGTAGACAAATCGGTTGTGTGTGAATCTAATTTCGTTGTGACGGAGATATTACCTCATGGTGGTGTTGGTTGGTGTTGCCCATACCACCAACCAACTCCACCATACAATCCGCTATTCTTCCCGCAACACCCCATACACCTCTCGCACATCAGGCTTTCGTCCACACGTCTGCGATGCTCGTCATATTCAACACAACACAATGTCCACGCTACACCACTAGGTGGGACGCTTCCCACACAACTATCACGTAACTACCAACACCACCTCGGGGAATTCACCTACTACATAGTACTCGGGGGGTCGAACAGAGGCTCGGCCGATAACACTTCCCCCCCTACATTGGGTGTACTCGGGGGGTCAAACAGAGGCTCGGCCGATAACACTTCCCCCCCTACATTGGGTGACCACATGCACTTGTGAGATCGTCAATCATTTCGCTCATGCCATCTTCGTTGCTCCGGACCTTGGCCTA
>NW_009798301.1:517386-524550 GCF_000520075.1 Aphanomyces astaci | reverse complement strand
CGAGTTCAACCCCAGAGGGTTAAACATGTACACCAGATTCCGGTGGTCCGTAAACAATCGGAACCCTCCCGGACGGATCAGGAGATACTCCAGGCGCTTGCACGATTCGACAACCGCAAACGCCTCCTTCTCCACAATCGGCCATCGCCCGCTCGCTCCCCGGAACGATCCGCTCAGGAACGCCAGTGGTTCATGTCGCTGATCGCTTGCTTGCCGGTAGGGCCAGATCCTCGACCGGGACCTGTGTCGCAACAGCTCCCCAGAACCCCTCGCTCGAATCCGAGTACAAACAGACCATCTTGTCCGGTCTGGGTGGGACAACAGAACCATACGTTTCAACGTCTCCTTGATTCGGTCGTAGTACTCCAGGTGGTCCCCGGACCACACGACAGAACTCAGCGCAACACGAGTCAATGCCGTCTTCTTCCGGGAGTCGGCCGCTTTGACGGCAATATCCAACAGCTTCGTCAAGGGGCTACCAGCTCCGTGTACTGCGGAATATTCCCCCTCATCTAGTTCGTGGCGCACAGGAACTACTGGAGATCCGCTGCCGTCTGTGGCGGTTCCAAATCACATAAACCCCGGATCCGTTCCGGGGCATGCGCCACGCCGTCCGCCGAAATCTCTTTTCTACACCTTACGGTCCAGGTGGTGTAAAAAACACACTTCTCGGGGTGTAACTTCCGTCCGTACACTTGACAGATCAGACATCAAGCACTTTACGCAACTCGTCTTTGGCAACAACTCGTCCGTAGTATGGGCATACAAGTCATCCAACCATCCGAGCAGTCCGTGCATCAGGAGGTCCCCGAACAACTCATCGACCACCCCTTGGCAATAGGCCACCGCATCGGTCTGGTCCATCAGGACCCGGGTCGGGATCACAACCCCTACGGGAGTCATGAAGGAGTAGTACTCCTGGGAGTCCGGGTGTAGAGACAGCTGCCAATACCCCTTCATCCAGTCCAGTTTGAAGTAGACTTTCGAGCCCTTCAGTACAACCATGGCCACCTCCAGATTCGGCATGGGCCAGGGCATCGGCTCGGTACACGCATTGATCGGTCTCGAGTCAATCGTTATTCTGAGGTCTCCCGGATCTTTCTTCGGGACAATCCTCGGGGCCGAGGCCCAGCACGATCTAGTGTTGCGGTACACCACACCCGCTTCTTCCAGCTCCCGGACATGCTTTCCCAGGAACGCCATATGGGTGGGAGGGTAGCGCCGCGGTCCCGACTTCACCGGCACAGCCCCTTCCTTGAGGCGCACCTTCAACGGTTCCACTTTCACCGGCGGGTCTCTCCCGAACTTCAGCTGGAACACGTCTCGAAACTCCATCAACAGGTCCCGGAGCTGCTTGACAGCTGCTGTTGGCATGTCCGCGGTAGCCGCCTCGGCCACCTTGGCTTCCAGGACAATACGCACCGGACCGTCGTCGTCAGGTGCATTTCCCAGTTCTGGCGTCATCCCTTCGTCGTCGTCGATACCCCTCTGACGGTGTATCGCGACTCCCGGAGTCGTGATCGGCTGATCCCCAAAATCCCATACGGCTTGCTGCTGACGTGCATTTTCCAGCAACGTCTGCTCATTTAGCCCAATTTCTGCATCGCGGGCAGGCCCAGCGTAAGCTCAACGGGTGCTACGGTCTCATCGACCGAGACCCCGAGCCCTCGCAACATCATGCGGTCTTGAATTCCAGGCTGCCCAGACGAACTTGTTTCGTCACAGTAATCACCTCCATCGGACCCATGACCGTAATCTCCGGAGATGCTCCCGCACCCAACAGCACAGAAACCAAGCCTCCGGAGGCCACCGACTAATCAGCTCCTGAGGCCAAGAGTGATGCCTGCACGGGGAGGACACCGTCCACAATAGCCGGGAGCTCAGGCCGTTTCGCGTCCGGGACATTCGTCGTCACCGTCGCCACGCGGCGACCAGGTACTCCCGGGGCTCCTTTCTCGCCCCGACCACGTCCAAACGTACTTCTATGTGCTCTTAGCAGTTGCTTGACCTCTTCAGGGGTGATCCCGGGACATTCCCGGACCCGATGGCTGGTCGATTTACACTTCAGACAACCATTGTTCGGTGCACCCATAGCCGGTGCGTTCGGAATAGGTGTCAGGGGCTTCGTATCTCCCCTCGGGCCCCTGGGTCCTCCCAGGACCTTCGACCCGGGCGGCTTCGGTAGGTCTGGTCTCGCGGGTGGCTTCAACTCTTCTTCGTAACCCACAAAACGCTCGTGACGGATCGCATATTCCCGCAACTAACGCACGAAACGGTACACATCCTTCTTCAAAGGCTTGTTTCGCATCAAAGCCATCTGCTCGGTAACAGCACGGTGTAGTGACACAGGCTTGACGGCGTCCGTGATAATCTTCACGATTGCCTGGCTCTCTTCCCGGATCACCCACTCCTGGCGGTCCTGACGGATAGCCGCAGCTAAACCATCCAGTACACGTCCGATCCGGGAATCCGCGTCCGGGACCGACATATCAAAAACAATAGCAGATTTGATCCGCTTCTTCAGGGTGTCCAGGGCTCGGGGATCGATGTCGAAACCTTGCTTGAACGACGCAATACATTCACCCTTGGACACGTCATCGGGATCCCTTCCCATGTCCCATTCGGCAATACGTTGCTTTACCGCAGGTTCGATACACGCCCTCGCGGGCGTGATGAACTGTCTGACTCCGTTGGCAGTCAGTCCATTCGTCTGGCAGATACACAGATCGTACGCGGCCGTAAAAACGCGCCGTTCTTCCTTCGTGGATCCCTTGAACGTCGGGTTCTTTGGGAGGGTCGGGGCGTTGTGCAGGTGCACGTCGTTCTGTCCCATATTCACATCTTCCTTCTCCAGCGTAGGTCCAGGAACCGTCCCAGATATGATGCCAAACCCGGGAGCCTCAAACGTCGCCGGTCTCCCGTAACTCCAGGCCTCAACAACCGCCACCGGTTGTCGCATTCCTTGTGGTGACCGGAACAGCCGCCGCGCAGTCGCACTGGTCCTCGGCCTTCCACGGTCTTCAAAACGGTCCACGATGTACGGGTCGTAGGACTCGTCGAGCGATCCGACCGGGATCGAGCTCGGACAGAGTCCCCATGGTCGCTAACAGGTAGCTCCATGTCCAAGCCATGCTCGTTTCCTGTTCCAGGGAACTCCATGCGTTCAGTCGCTAGCGTGTATGTAAGACAGCTAAATAATTCTTTGTTGTCTTGCGCCGGTGTTCGCAACCGACGACTACCTTGTTCACAAAGGTGACCTCGATTACAAATCCAAAAGTAACTTCATTATCCAGTCAATCAGTCAGTTCCCTCCTATCACTTCACTGCTCTCTACAAGTCATGCATCGTACAGTTCAACAGCTCGGAACATATGCCGCTCCGATCCAGGTCATATTTCACACTCTTCAAATGTCGTTCGTGACCAACATTCGGCTACCCACACTCAGTCACGGGGAGTCGAACAGAGGCTCGGCCGATAACACTACTACGTAGTAATTCTGGGGCTTAACGACAAGTAGGTACAAGTTTGGAAATTGAGCACTAGGTATGCACATGTAGAACGGAGATGCTCACCACCACCGATGCTGTCATTCAGCTTTGATCGCTGCCATTGTAGCGATGTACAGTACACCCCCTTTGATGTACGAAACCGAAAAGTATACAACCCCTCTGTAGAACCCTCTACAATAATTGCCCCCCCAGCCCTATGGACAATGCGCATTCTGTATTCTACCGCTAGCGCACTCAAATATGCAATCTACACACTGAATCGCATACTTCTAGAGAATTCACTTTAACAATTACAGTATGTAGCGTGGGGGGATGCTGTGGAGTAGAATTACTGTGGAGGGTACCGAAGAGCCGTGCATGGTGTAAACTATGCAGGGGTTGCACATCGCTGCAATTATAACCATCAACACTACGAGGTAGTCATAATGACGTGAGGGGTTACTGTAGACAAATCGGTTGTGTGTGAATCTAATTTCGTTGTGACGGAGATATTACCTCATGGTGGTGTTGGTTGGTGTTGCCCATACCACCAACCAACTCCACCATACAATCCGCTATTCTTCCCGCAACACCCCATACACCTCTCGCACATCAGGCTTTCGTCCACACGTCTGCGATGCTCGTCATATTCAACACAACACAATGTCCACGCTACACCACTAGGTGGGACGCTTCCCACACAACTATCACGTAACTACCAACACCACCTCGGGGAATTCACCTACTACATAGTACTCCACCAAGTATCACTAACGCACCTGAGAAGGCCACTACTCCTCACAATACGTCCACGCATGCAGCAATACTACCAACCAAGGTCCACACCGCACGCAACTGTCAGTGTCCCGTGAAAGCATGTACTAGTAGCCATAGTCTAAACTTGTGAACTGGAAATCCAGGCATGTTCCAAAGAACCGCTTGTACATTAATTGAAAAATAGTAAATTTACTAGGGGTACTCGGAAACAAAAATCCAGGTGATCAAACTCGGGACCCTTGGGACGCACTAACCATTGAGCTTAATGGTTAGTGCGTCAGTGTTTCAACCCAAGGGTCCCGAGTTCGAAACACTGACGAACTAACCATTGAGCTGTAGATTCCAGTTATATCATAACTGGAATCTACAGCTCAATGGTTAGTACTCACTCATAAGGAACTGCACAGCCCCACCTCATCCTCCCATGTGTTGGACAGCTCGTAAACAGTTTTCAGTCTGCGTTGGTCGGTATTCAGATTTCTTGAACTGTTTTCCATGGTTACCCTAGTATGTTCTCGACGAGATCCCGAACAAACATGAAACGCACATCAATGTGCTTGGAGCGCCCATGATGCTCAGCATTTTGAGCGATGCTGATGGCGGATTGGTTGTCCTCGTGAACCGAAATCGGTTGATCACTAGTGTGATGTAGCTCGGCAGCGAGTTGGCAAACGTATAAACATTTTTGAATGCAAAGGGCAAGAGCCACAAACTCGGCCTCGGTGGTTGACAGAGTCACAATGCCTTGCTTCTTGGATAACCAAGAGATGAGGCTGTTAAAGAACAGGATCAGAAATCCACTGACGCATCGACGAGTGTCTGGGCACATGGCGTAGTTGGCATCAAAGTGTCTGGGCACATGGCGTAGTTGGCATCAACATAAGCGAACAGAAATGGCTTGGTGCCATAGTCCCGGCCACCGAGCATAAGCCCATGAAGAGAGGTGCCTCTGAGGTAGCGTAGAACGCGTTTGGCAGCACGCCAATGGGCAAGACCTGGGTTGTACAGAAACTGTGAGAGTTGTTGAAGAGCATGAGCCAAGTCAGGCCGAGAACCCATGGCTAAGTACATAATACTGCCAACAATTGACCGATACGGCTTTGTTTGCATAAAAGCAATGTCCTCAGGTGTACTAGCACACTGAGCCTTGGATAGGGGCGTAGTGCACTCAAAAGGTGTGGCGACGGCCTTCGACGTAGACATGTCGAAGCGATCAAGTACTGTAGAACAGTAACGGGATTGGTGGATGAACAGAGTTCGATTGGGACGATTGCGGGCGATTTCCCAGCCGAGAATATCTCGAACTGGACCCAAGTCCTTCATGTGAAAGCGCTTCGATAATGACACTTTGAGATCCAAGGCACGAGCTTTGTTCGGAGTGATGATCAAGAGATCGTCGACGTGGAGACTGACGATGGTAAAACCATCTTTCCTGGCTTTGAGAAAGACACAGCGGTCTTTGTGAAGACGGGCAAAACCCAAGGAAGCCATGAAGGTGACAAAAGTCCAGTACCATTAGTGTGGAGCTTGTTTGAGCCCATAAACGCTCTTTTGGAGGAGGCAGACATAGTCGCGCCGAGAAGCAGGGTCGATGAGGGAGCCAGGTGGCTGTTCCATGCGTGTAACGCAGTCGATTTTGCCATTTAGAAAGGCGGTTTTGACGTCCATTTGTTCGCATTCCAAATCATGGATGGCCACTAAGGCAAAAAGGAAGCGAAGAACTTCGAGTCGTACAACAGGAGCAAAAATGTCCGTGTAGTCGATGTCTTTTTGTTGCATGAACCCTTTGACGACAAGTCGGGCCTTGTAGGTGCCATCGGCTTTGAGTCGAAAGACCCAGCGACAAGGTAGAACCGTCTCGTCGTTACGACGTTTGACGAGCACATATGTGCGGTTGGAGAGTAAAGACTCGTATTCGGACTTCGCGGCCAGAAGCCATTGGGCATGGTCGGGGCGCGACATGGCATCACGCCAGTCTTTGGGGTCACTGTTGTCGGCACCGTGGGCGAGCTGAGCGTAGACAAACAATGGTCCCATAGGGGCTGAAGGTGAAACAGAGTTCGTAGATTGGAAGGAAGACCACGCCAAAGCCGAGAGTGCATAATGCGGTTGGTTGCTGTAGGCAACGAGGGACTCCATAGGAGTTGTGTCCATGAGGAGACGAGTTGATGAATGACTAATAAAATCGAGGGACGTAGGTGGTGTTGATGGGCGGGTCAAATTGCCCAGTGATGATGGGTGGGCCGAAAAGGCGGACGGAATATGACCATAAAGTCGGCGTAGAGGGATGGCAGTTGGGTCATAGACCGGGCTTGTCAGCGGGAAAGCAGAGAACACCTCTAAAAGACGGTCTGGTTGAACCACAGTGAGTACCATTATGGGCCGAGAAGACGGTGGTTGTAAGGATGGGGTAGGCAGTGACGGAGCCAGGGGCTTGTCGTTTAGATTAAGGCACTAGGCCTGTTCTCAATCAGTGAGTGTAGAGAGGGCAATGGGGCGTTGGGTTCCAAGGATGGAACGAAAGTAGGATCTGAAGCAAGTCGTTTGCGATATGCAACGGCGGCTTCAACAGAGTTGATCGCGGGAAATTCGGACTCCCAGAAGGTCACGTCACGAGAGTAGATCAGTGCATGAGAATGCAGGTTTAAAAGGGTATAACCCTTGCGGTTGTGTGGGAGACCCACGAACATAGTCTTGACGGCACGGGGATCGAGCTTGGAGATCTGTGCGACACGTTGAACGTGCACAAACGCTGTGCAACCGAAGGTTTTGATGTGACCCAAAGAGAGGTGTCGTTTGAATACGACGTGGTAGGGTGATACATCTTTGTTCGAGGACGACGGAGAGATGTTAATCAGCCATGAGGCATAGTCAAGGGCAAGAGCCCATAGGAACTTT
>NW_009798301.1:494215-516340 GCF_000520075.1 Aphanomyces astaci | reverse complement strand
GTAGTTCGGGGCAATTTAGGCCAAAATTGAGGCGCAAAGTGCATGGACGGATGTCATCGACTTGGTCGCGGGACGACATGTCCACTAGCATCGAGATGGCGCCATAACCGACAACTGGGAGCCTGGCGCCGTTCCCGACTGTCAAAGACAGCGCACATGGGACGTAGCGCGAGAAATAATCTCGGTTGGGAGTGCACGAGGTGGAGGCACCGGAATCAACGATCCAATGTTCACGCAGAGCGGGGAAGTTGGCAGGACCATAGGTCACCGATTGAGGTAGAGGTGGGTCACCAGCATCATTCGCACAGTAGCGGAGATCCGCGTGTAGGGCAAAAATGCCATTTCCCTTGATGACTTGGAACGGTGGATGGGGACGAACACCGTCGACACAGCGTGGTGGAAGTTGGAGAACCACCTTGATGGGTGTTTCCGATGCAGCGGTAATAACGTCGCTGCGGGCAGCCAAGAAGGCACTGGGTGGGAACAGTGGAAGATCCACTTTGGTCGGTTTCGCAGGGATTTAGAATAACGGGCGTGGTGGGTAGAGGTGTAGACGGTCGGTAACGAGGACCTCATTAGACGGGACTTCGAGATCACCGGCGTCAACGGGAGACCCGTAGTTGGCTGGCAATGAGGACGGTTCGACGATAACTGGCGCCAGTGGCAGAGCCGAAGCAGGTGCAAGAGTCGAAGGTAGTGGAGGGCGCGACGGCGATGCAAATATGTCGAACAGTGGGGCAGAGCCTGTAGTAAAAACGTTGGGTAGCACGCTAGGCGGTTGAGGCTTTTCGAGGACACGGTTGAGGGAGGATGGTATGATGGTGTAGTTGGTAGCAGCCTGAGGACGACCGCATCCAAGGTCACGGTTGACTGCATCATAAGCAGCGTTGCCGGCGTCATGATGGGCATATGCTGGGATGGTGAACGCGTTTAGGACATGGTACGAGCCATCAGGCTGGCTGATAGCTGTGGGGGGAGGCGCAGGGGCCGCAACAGTATGCGTGACCGCGGCAAACTGAGAACGAGACTGGATGGTGGCGGCAGAGCCGTGGTCACCCAGGGCAGAGGCGCGTTGGAGCCGATTCGTAAGAATACGACGGAGCGACACCCAAACGTCATCAACAACAACGGGGGTACCGGCGGCTCCGCGCAGTGGAGACATAGTTCGTTACGACTTCCCAGAGCTCCTTGTCGTTGATAAAGGTGTCAGACATGGCACACAGAGTGTGGTAGTTCCAGATGTGGGTGTCGTAGTCGATAGACGAGATCGCCGACGCGTCCAAAAGGTTGAAGGAGGGCGGGGTCATTGACACGCGGTAAAGCTTGACGGGGTCAGTGAGCTCAACAGCCAGAGTGTCGATACAACTCTCTTCCGTGAACTTGAGAGTTCGGAGGTGGTTGGCAATGACGGCGGGGTTGTTGTCCATGGGGTTAGATTCGAAACGAACCTTAAGAAGCTCAAAGAGCGAGTAGGGACACACCGTCGTCTGGTAGAGGCGGCGAAGGTTAACCGAGATGGCAGATACTAAGAATGTGTGCGCGGCAGAGCACTGAGCTGCGAGCTTCTTGCCCGCCTCAACGTTGATCGCTTTGACCTGAATGGCGGCTGTGTGCGCTTTGATTTCCGACAAACGCAAATTACGATCATACTCAGATAAGGAAATATCCACAACATAAAATTCCCAGTTGTCGATCTCATCGAGTTCGAGGTAGGTCTTGCTGACCTTGAGAGCTTCGAGCCGGTTGCCACGAGGAACATGGTTGGGCTCGATGTAGAATCCCGCCAGATCACGTGTCGTCGCCTGGGACAAGAAGTCCGTTTTCCACAGAGTGTAGGCCAGAGGCCGCGACTCATCGAGTGGTGTGCCACCGAATGGCTGCGCAGAGGTAGGAAGGAGGCTCATAACCTGTTAAGAGGACGAGGAAAGAGGTAGCACTGAGGAAAGGGGCGAGAGCACGAGGCACACAAAGAACACTTGTGTGGTCGGGGGCAAAACTGAAAGTGAGGATTATCCGACTGCTTACAGCCAACCAAAGGGAACACCGGATAATATCCTTATCCGGTGTTTTGTGCCGTCGGAGCCAAAAATCTGCCCAGACGGCACAAAATCCGGATACAATCCGGATGTGCCAAAGAGGCCAAAGCAGACAGGCCAAAGTGCCCCTTCTTGACAAGGTGGTCAGAGTACAAAACATATGCCTCATCTAACTACTCCGAGTAGAGTATTAGTTTGAACGGTTTACGGTACAGTATTCAGATATGTTGAACTTATTTCAGGGTTAGTCACAGTAATGTCGCAAACATCAGGTATAATACTACTGTACATGTAGTACTAATACTACAGTAGTATTTGTTTACTCGTACACACAGTGCAAACATTAGGTATACTAAATTAGTAAAATATATTTTACTCCGTGTCTTTTTATAGGACAGCATATTTTGGCCAAATAGCCTGTCGAAAAAGTCAAGGAGTGAAAGTGGTTAGGGTGATTTTTCATAGCACACCTCTTGGACAATATCCGGTCGCACAACGCCACGTTTGAGGAATCCTCAAAATTCCCTAAATAACACGATGAATGGCTGGGGTCCTGCAGCGAGCACGTGTGTAGCAGATAGCGCCATAAGACGCTGCAGCGGGAGCCTGGTGAACCGAAGTGAACGTGCATAGTGCACTTCACGCCACTAGCCTCCCGCAGCAGCGCTTTTGTGACAGTCAGCATGCACTACACGCTCCCATAGCTGTGTGCCTTTCGAATTGATCCTGCCTGGGTCTTATTTGGAGCTCTTTATAAGTGATATCTTGAACTTATATTACATCGTACGGTGCTGAAAGGATATTCCTCGTTTGCGACTCCAACGGAAGGCATTGGGCGTCTAGGACACCCAGCATGTCCAAGTCCATTTTCAGTCGGCTCTTAATGGCAAATTTCATAATGAAGTTATTGGAAGTCTATGATTGGCTATAAATAAATGCACGTATTCAATCAAAACCAATTATACCTGGCCATGCTGCTTCTTCGTGGCTGTTTGCTGTGCTTTGGAGGTACCTTAACTGAAAACTAGCATAGTGATAACGAGAGGAGATGATATACTGGTGAATTACCCGTCGTTGTGGCTCGCATCAATGGCGAGCAACTCCACTAAAAAAACAATAGAGAGGGAGAAGGCTGGGGCCTTCACAGACCCTTGCGGGTCATTACGATGTTCGAAGACTACGTCTTCTCCAATCGCGCTCACGCGCGAGTTACTCTTTAGTGAGACAAGATCAAGAAGAGTGAACTCGAGTTTGGAACTCTGTCCCAATTTTGTCCAGGGACAAAATGGGACCAATGGGACAAATTTGGGACAGATTCTGCTAGCGCAGAACATAGCAGGAAGGCTCTGCGTCTCTCTTGTAATTCTGTCCCACTTGTCCCATGTATTTTTAATAGAAAGTAGCTAGAGAGAAAGAAAAGAAGTTGCATGATGGTAGCTAGCTAGCTAAGCTATGGTTACCTAGTATGTTTGCTAACTAGCTTATTTCGCTTTTGTATAAACGTGAATGTGGTACCCTACTCTACTATAGCGACTTTTTGTAAATTTTCATGGGACAATGGGCCATTGTAACAAGGAGCACGATCGTTAATGCTAGAGTGACAGAATCCAATGGGACAACCAATGGGACAGAATTGGCCAATGGGACATTTACGCTCCACTCTCAAGAGCCATGCATATCTCAATCTACTATGCTATAGCCGACATTGAAATGACCCATGGGACGATGGGACAAATGAGCTCCAATCTCAAGGACCACGATCGTTAATACTCGAGTGCCGCAATTCAATGTGACAACTTCAAATCTGTCCCGGGACAGAATATAAACGTGCGATGAGGTCGTCGACCTCCGAGAAATCAATCCTGAATTAAGGTGGGTAAGAGAATATAATACAATCGAGTTGAAACAATCATGGCCACGCCTACAATTTGGAGACGTCGAGCCCTCAATAAAGTAAACAAGGAGTTTGAGGAAGAACTCTACACGGTTTATGAGCATGAAAGAGTTTCCGAGTTGGAACGGCGAGATGGGCTGATTACTGAAGATGAGTTGTTCGAGGAGTACGATGAGACTGAAGAAACCATAGAAGCGCTGAATCATTGGTATCAAAGTGAATTAGATTACATCGAATACCGCACAGCCCCAATGCGAATGGAATTGCAAATGCGCATTCCATTGTGAGGTCGATCATCTTTTTTTTGTGAATTCTCACAAGTCTCTCCGAGAAAAGCGTTTAATCCTGAATTAAGGTGTGTGATAGAATATAAACAGACGATTGAACAAACAATGATGAACGCCAATGAGGAACACGATGTCGCGCTTGCGCAAATTGTTATCAAACTCAGCTCTCGATTGGACCTATCGCCCAGTGAAGTTCTGAAATTGATCAAATCGTTCGGTGGCGGGAAGAAGTACACATTGTCGGGCGTCGCTTGCCACGTTGATTGGTATGAACATTTGTACTGGACGAAGATGTAAGCAACTACAAATAATAAAATAAACACACAATCTCGTCATTAATATAAAATCAATGTCCAACATCATCACTTTCGGTCGTCACAAAGACAAGTCACTTGATGAAATTGCTGAAATCGACCCTCCGTATATTACATATCTGCTAACGACGACTGAGTACTGTACATTAAGCCACAACAGCGCAAATACATTCTTGACAATCTCATTAGCGGCATCAAACTCGGATTCGGTAAGTATGCTGATGAAACGTTCGGAGATCTGCTATTGATGGATCCCAAGTATCTCGAATGGATGGCTGTTAAAACTAAACATTCTTGGGTAGCATCGTATCTGAAGTGATCGAGTAACAAATATAGCCATGAAGTTTTCCAAGGCAAAAGCGATCGCGTACTTTAAACGTCACCACATTCCATTCTCCGAGAGCACCCCAGCTGCAGATTTAATCAAACTCGCCAACTTTCATTTCAAAGGTCAGCTCGCGAGGTGGAACGCTCTAAATAGTCTCCTTCCATCGGAACAAGAGAGAGTCAAGCTTTGGTATACGCTTGAACTAGCTGCGGGCAATTTGTTCTTTTGAGCTCATTTCTTTTTTTGTCGATCTCATATAGCAACTACAAATTCGACATCACTTATGAAGGTTCAAAACCAATACGCTACAACTCGATCTCAGGCCGAGCAATACCTGCATTGTCATCGAATTGCATACGTGCATGATCTACCGCCACAAAAATTGATCGATTACGTCAATCGCGATTTTGCGATCAACTACGTGAACTACATAAATCCGAGTAGTTGTTCTGAATCGGAACGACAACGAGCTTGCAAATAGGCTTTTCTCCAAAGAAGCTTACTTGATGAGAAGATTCCATTCAATCGTTTGAGAACCAAACGAGTCGAGATTGAAGTTTAATTTTCACGATTTCAATCCTGACATTTCTTTTCCCTAGTATAAACGCGGACAACAAATTCAATCCTAAGCAAACAAATTCTTAGTATAACAAATCGAATAACAATGTGCATCTCGCAGACTTTGAAGAACACCCAATGCAAGAACAAGTCGGTCGCCGGATCGGACTATTGCCGTAAGCACCAACCCGCGGTCGCCGCGCCTAACGTTGATGAAGTGACTGTCGCTGCTCCTATTGGAGAGGAAGTGATTGTCGCCGCTCCTATTGCTGCTCCTAACGTTGATGAAGTCGAGTACGATAGCGACAACGGATACATCTGCAAGAACGATACGTCTGAAGACGTCGAGAGCTTGCTCTTGAGTCCGAAGACTCGAGCCTCGCACGACCTTGAATCCGATGTACAATTATTTTCCATTTCTGAAATTAAGAATAGCGCGACTCATATAGTCAAATCCGAAGAATCCATTGAAGTCCAATCTACTATGAGCCCGCAAATCGTTGTTGAACAAACTCCGTCCCTTGATACGGTGAAGCTTGGTGAACAGGAAAAAGCGAAAGCGTTTCAAAAGATGGTAACCGAGCTCAATGAGCAACGCAAATCAGCGCTCGACTTAGGTTTCACCGACACGATCTGTTCGTCCGAGCGAATTACGAACGATATCGCGAAGTTGGTTGAAGGAATGGGGCGCACCATGAAAGATTTTGAAAAGGCGATGGTCGACGATTCCTTCGAAGACAACGAACTGTCTTATTGGGCTCAAGAGCATTGCATCATTTGCAATCATGCCACAAACGATTTCACAATGAGCTACGTCGAATTCGAGAAGATCATTAAGCAGTTAGTATTTGGCAATCGTGAAAGTGTGATGCGATTCTTATGTTACATCATCAACGAATTCTTTGTATTTGGGGCCACTAGCAGCGATTGTTCGGTTCGTGCAAAAGTAAACAACCACAACCAAAAGCCTCTGCATCATCGATCGATCAATGAATTCAAGAACGTTCGCATCGCGTATCAAACCCCAAACGGCATCTCGAATACCGATCTGTTTGGCGTGTTGAAAATCATTGCCGTATCACAAATTCACCAACCAGTGTCATTTGTGGGATCATAGCCCTGAAGATCGTGATACTTTCAGCGTCGCCTTGCCGTTCCAATACACGTACGTTGGCGATGTTGCTGAAAGCGAGTTGCCAGATTTGCTTATGTATTACCTGAAGGAAGTGATTTGCAACAACGATGAAGAAGCGTGGATTTGGTTGCGCTCGTATCTTGCGAACATCATCCACCAACCAGACTCTCGTACTGAAGTCATGCTAATCTTGTACTCGCAGGAGAAGCGCGTTGGTAAGTCGACATTCAAATGGATCATCGATCAAATCTTTGGCGGTACTACTAACGTCGCAAAGGTAGAGAATCTCTCGGATGTGTTTGGCGAGCGTGGTGGTACTTCGGTTGTTAGTAAGCGAGTCGTTTGGTTCGAAGAAATGACTGAGAAGAAGGCCGTCTTTCGCGCTTGTATGGATCGTATGAAAACAGCAATCACTGAGAAGCGTACTACATACAAGCCGTTGTACCAAGAGCTTCATGAAACGAACAACACGAATGAGTACATCGCTTGTACGAACCACTTGGTCGGTGTGCTCGCCGATCGACAAACCGTGCTACACGTCAGTGACAAGCATCGTGAAGATCATGCGTTCTACACCAAACTGCGCGCGAACATGAATCAAGATGGTTGTAACAAGTTTGCAAGCTATCTCAAGCAATTCACGACTCAGTTGCCAATGCGCATTCATAAAACGACCATCTACGAATCGATGCTGTCGAATGGTGCTGAAGGTATTGACACATTCATCAATGGAGTCAAATCTGGCGAGATCACGTTTCAATTCCAACATGCTCCTAAATTCTGGTACGCGTCCAAGGAAGATCTATACGAATACGCATACATTCATTGGTGTGAGTCCCAAGGCGATAAACCGATTACGTTCAATCACTTCAAGGAGAAGTTCCAGCATTACAATCGTTCGTGTGAGTATACAGGCATTCGAGTTGGCGACGCTCGTATGTACGCATTCAAAGTGCCGGTTGATTGGAACAAGCAAATCGCATCGGATGAAGAACCGGAGTTTGACTAAATTGGTCCGTCGGAGATTTTTTTCGAGTCGTGCCCGCGTCAAAAAAAAAAGGCTACGACCAATTAAGCTTCTTCAGTCGTCTCCCCAGTCGCTTCAGTCTCCCCAGTCGCTTCAGTCGTCGGAGTCAACGTTACTCGGCCGCCTCTGCGAGCTGCGTACGCTTTGTTCTTCTCAATGATGGCCGCTGCATTGGCACGGTAGTAGTCACACGCGTATTGAATCTTCTTCTCACGATTCTCGATGTAGTATTGGCGCTTTCGTTCTCGGGTTTGTTCGTTGTAGGCCGGCATTTTGTTTAATGTTGGTATATACTAATACGCAAAGAATTGTCAGGATCGAAAAAAAAGAATTGGAGATCTACTTGAAGAGCATTATTTCGACACTGTAAAAGTCGCGCAACTTAGCAGTGTCATGGACTCGGTTAGAGAGATATTCTTCCATGGTATCGTAAACAGATTCTAGATCCTTACCCATCGATTTGATCGTGAAGTAACCAAGCTTCGTGAGGCCACGAATGAAGATCTTCTTCGGATCGACTCCATGCTTCTCAACAAGATCCCGAGCTTGGTTCTTGATCCTAACGAACGACAAAGCTGGCGGAGGTAGATTCACTATGCGGTTACGTTTAGGCTTGTGATTGCGGTTGCGAGCAGATCGTCGAGGGTTGACACTCAAGCGCATCGCACGAGTTGACGTGGAAGTCAATATGGTCTTGATTTGCTTTCCTTTGATCTCAGTAGTTGATTTCATTGTATATACATTAGTCGGCGTTAATTCAGAATGGGAATTATTTTCCGTTTCATAATTGACAATTCTTTTCCTAGTATATAGTAAGCATGAACAACTCATTACGTGGTTCAAAACAAGCGACAACACGTTCCGAACGTTTAACTACCAAACGAAGCAATTCGCAACGGTCGACAAGCTTGTCTATACGAGCAACCAATTTGAGATGTTCAAAGGCTATGAGCCATCGGATGAAGCACTCTCTAGATTCGCGGATGACATGGTACTCTGGCGTGACGAAATCTTGAATTCGGGCATCCTCAAGAAGCGCTTCGACTATTTCAGCCAGTATCGCTCGCTACTCGAATGGTAAGACCAAGTACGCGAATCATGCTAATAGCGTTCATTTGTTCATGAAGTATCATCTGCAAGTTCCTGATCATATGGACACAATCACGCTAGTCGAAGCCGATTGGTACGCTAAAACTAACTGCGCTGGATTGATGTACAATCAGCCAGGAACGTACGATGAAGTGACTACCTACGATCGTAAGATGTTCTATCCGAGCACTCTCGGTCGCACAACGGACAATCCAGCTCATCGATTGGAATTCCCAACGAAAGCAGGTAAAGTCGGTAAAATTAGCAAGATTCCATCTGCTGGATTCGCGTACGGAATCTACCACGTCAAGGTTGAGAGCAACGGCGACAAGCGATTTGAGAAGTTGTTCGCATTCAGCAAGCACGACCATTACACTCATACGAGTCTCAATTTCGTGCTGAACGTGTACAACAAGCACCATGGTGGTAACATTCAATTGACGCTCATTGGTAACACGTGCCTAAAGTACGACAAAAAGGACCTAATCGAATCATCCTCAGTCTTTCGCAACTGGTTCTCCATCCTGCAGAAGTTCAAGCTCAAGTTTCCTAAAAACAAGCTCGTCAAGCATCTCTCGAGCTCTGCGTGGGGTCATCTGGTCTCAACTAACACGATCATCAAGCCTTTCGATGATGTAGACCCTGACGAATACAGCACGGACATTAACGATACCGACGCTCGTTACTACTTGCGTGAAGTTGTCGGTCAATCTAGCGGATTCATGTTCTTGAAGCTTGTCGATAAGAGTAAGCCTTATTTCAAGCATCAATTCCGTATCAAACCGTTCTTGCTTTCATTGTGTCGTCGCATCATGTCAACCCTTGTTCTCCTACACCCAGAACGTGTTATTCGTATCATGACGGATTCGATTACGTTTGAAGGTAGCATCGAACTCGATCGATTCATGTTTGTTAAAGAATTCGATAAATCAGGTAGTGGTGCTACAATCGTTGGGAACTCACTCAAGATGCTCTAGTTCTTCTTGAGTAGCTCTGATTCGGCATAAGACACATTAGGCTTTCCATCACGAATGTAACGTACGTTGTTAGGATAATACAAAATCTGTTTGATTTTTTTTGCGCTCAGATTGTAGCGAATGTCGCCAGTTCGAAAGACGATACGGCTCAGAGACTCGGTGTAAGATCGATTCATCGTGTAAATACTTATGAAAGACTTCTTTGAACTCGCTACCACCATCTGTTCGAATTGATGCTTGCGGTTTCGGCATGATGCCTCGTTTGAAGATCACCCTCATCGCATCCAAGACTGTATTCGCTTGCTTGTTTTTGATAGGCTCAAAATCAATGTTGTTTGACGAGATATCGATCATTGTTAACAGGTATTTGTATTTACGTTTCGTCGTTGGTAAGTATAGGACATCGGCCATGTAGTTGTAACCGCTCATTGGGAACGTATTAGCCTTCACAGAATCGAATACGACTTTCGGTGGCTTTGTAAACGTTTCATCTATGTTGAATTTGGCGAGCAACTTCTTTGTGGCGCTCTTTGTGGCGCTCATTGTATACTGATCGCATCATTTAATTAACAATTTCTTGATAGAGTTTCTCAACTCAAATATAACGACTTTTTTGAAGACCAACGTTTCAAGTAACGTACCATGTTTCCATCATTTTCATCTTTGAGTGAACGCAAGAAGCGCCTCCAAGCATTGCAAGACAAGGTCGAACAAAACAAGCGAATCGATGCTATCAAGCGACAAGCTTATGCAAATGCAATCTTTGCAATTGACAACACGAACAAGATCGGTAATCTGGTTCCTGCGAAGTTCAGTGTCGAAACATCGATGGAGAATCTACCATCTGTCGCTGCTGCGAAGTCGGATGCTGTGAAGTCGGTTGCACAACAGGTTGTTGAGCAAACGGTACAAGGCGCGATGAATCGGATGTTGGATAAGTTATCGACCGCTACTCCAGCGACCGCTACTCCAGCTACTCCAGCTACTATCACACCAGCTAACATCCCTCTTCCACCTTCTCCAGCAATTGCAATCCCAACAGCTCTACCGATGACTGATGAACGTTATGCGCAGCTCATTAAGGATACGTTTGCTCGTTTGCTATGTATCCACAGGAGACCAAGGGCTTTGAACTCCATCCTTTCATGAAATCGGCTCGTAAACCAGACAGCCTAGTCATTGTAAAAAAAGATGGAAAGCTTTACAAATTTTTCAAGAGCGATGATAAATCTACTAACGGGTCCAGAAACAAACGTTCAGCATACAACTGGGAAAAGACTTCCGCCATCTTGAAAACTCATATCGAAAACGTGAATAATGAAGAGAAGCCAGCAGGCTATCGCGAACCTGTTGCAGTACCAAAGACAATGCTCCCTTCGTCGTCAGGCGTAATCCCTGGAAAGAAGGCCAAACGACATAGTGAACCGGTAGCCACTGACTCAAACACGTTTCGCAATCTCATGGATGAGTTTGATGAAACTGATGCGGACGAACCAATGACTGGGAAAGGACTACGATTGAACAAACTCGTCGGTCGTGGCTTCAAAGGCGGTGCTGGCCTGGAAGGCCTGAGATCCTACGGATCATATTCTAGAGCTGGAATGAGAAAAGATCATCTTCAAAAGCAGATTGGCACTAAATTTGTAGTCCTCAAAGCGCTGCGAGAAGGTTTCCTTGTGCTGCGATACCCATCTGGCACGTCCGTTGCTCGGAAGCTTCCAATCTCTCAAGCTGTTGTTGATGTTATTGACGATGTGATCACGGATAAGAAGTTTGATATGAATCGTTACAATCAATTGTCCAACAATGATAAGAAGATCATTTACGACTTGTTCAAGATCACTCGTTACGATCAAACGTTGCGAACGCCACTTCAAAACCCATATGAGTTGGATGAGGCAGAAAAATATATGCTAGAGCTCACCAAACTCAAAGGGCAGCTTGAATTGGGTAATCGCAATGAGCGTAATAT
The DNA here is from genome assembly GCF_000520075.1 of Aphanomyces astaci. Classification (NCBI taxonomy): domain Eukaryota; phylum Oomycota; class Saprolegniomycetes; order Saprolegniales; family Verrucalvaceae; genus Aphanomyces; species Aphanomyces astaci. The sequence goes on along the minus strand of NW_009798301.1, from coordinate 504,723 downwards.
TCAAGAATTCTGCAAACTTTCTAGTCATTTGTATAAATTGGGCGTTCTCTCGAATAAGCAACTGCAAGAAAACATCGCACTTGTATCATGAAGATCAATGTAAGACGACCATTGAAGAAACCGCAAAACACGTACGCTGTGTATCAGGAGAAGGCTGATGATAATGAAGAGGAACTCTTGAAGAAGATGGAAAGCTTGGTTGTTAAGCATGAAGCTAGCGGAGCGGGAACTGCTATCAAACGCTTCGCTAAAGGTTTCAAGTCATCGTCGAAGATTAGCAAACCAAAGACATTCCGTTTGGACTAAATAATATATTTTTTATGAAAGAGTTCTGAGACATTGATATAGTAACCATAAGAAGCAAGACTTCATCATGAAGGTTCCAGGAAATTATGAAGTTGTCCGTGTCGGCACATTGCGCAAAGCAAACTTAAGAAGCTCGTAAAGAATCGTGGTGGGATGCTAACACTTTCAACTAAGGAACTGAAAGGTGATCATGGATTGCTTCTTCATCCCGGGAACGCTAAGAAGGTGCGAGCCGCTCAAAAGGCCAGTAAGGGTGTTCGTCTCGACATTAGTGAAGGTGAAATTCAGCATGATATCGATCATCTTCAAGGTGGTAGCTTTTTCAAATCACTCTGGGGCTTTATCAAGGACAATGCATCGCCTTTGCTTGATATCGCCGCTAACGTCGCAACCCCTTTCGTCGGCCCTGCAGTGGCAACTGCCGGTCGTGAACTGGCTCGAAATATCACGGGGAAAGGTCTCGTGAAGGGAAGTGCTGAGATGAAAGCGAAGATGGCAGCATTGCGCGCTCGGAGGAAGTCTAAGCTTTCTGGAGCCAGTTTCAGACTATCATAGATTTCTATTCTGACTTAAGAATCTGTAAGTATAAAAGTTAAAAAAGATGTTGCAAGTTGGTATCATCTACAGAATCTTCCATAACGACTCTGATATTCAATATGTTGGCATGACGATGCGATCGTTGTATGAACGTTCGATTGAGTATGTGAGTAGCCACAATCATGAAAAAGGAACGTGTTCAATCCATAAGCACTTTCGTGAACATGGTATTGACAATTTTCAAATCGAAGTGCTTCAAAAGTACAACGTTGTCGATGAGAAGCATCTCAAGGTCTATGAGACGCTTTGGATTAACAAGTTAAAATGTGTGAACATGCTAGCGAGCTTCAATCCACTACGCGCCAATTTGAAACTCTACAACAAGCTCTATCAAGAAGCGAATAAAGAATCGATTCAACAATATCAGAAACAATATCAAGAAGGAATCGTGAAGTGCTTAAAGTACAACAGAAACAATATCAAGAAGCGAATCGTGAAGCGATTCGAGCTCAGAAGAACGCAGTGCATGATTGTCAATGTGGTAAGCGCTACACACAAGCGAATCGCTTGCGTCACAATAAATCAACTTATCCCACCGCTTGGCTTGCTTCTCAATCGTCATAAAAAAAAGGAATAGCTCATTTCGAGCTTTTTTTTGTGCAACTACTTCTTAACAGTACGCAGCAACAAATGCACGTTGATGTTGTCGTCTCTAAAGTATACAACATCGCCGTTCTGGTCCGAGATATTAACTTCTATGTAAGACTTGGGACCATCGGTCACCGTAAGCCACGCCAATTCATTAGGTTTGACTGCGATCATCTGTCCAACCACAGTGCCTTGAGTAGTAAAAGTCGTTAGAATGTCCGGTGGCATGGTATAGGCGTTTGAAATTAAATTGCATCTAACAGTATATGATGATACAGGGTTAAGCTGTGGACTCTTCGTGCTTAGGAAACTAAGGTTACCACTAGAAGGCGTCGCTGGCATTGTACTTGGTTCGAAACCGAGCAAGTTACCAAATTCAACGCTAGGAATTACCATTCGCATTGTGAGACCGCTCGCAGGCAACCCAGAACCACCAGCGCTGAACAATCCTGTCGCGGGTCGTGTGAAGCCAGCAGGAAGAGTCGTCGAAATGGATTGAAAATCGACTTGAACAGAATAATACGTAGGATTAGTGTAAACCTTCATGAAGTAAACATTATTCTTCTCACTATCAATTAGATAGGCTCCGACTTCAATAAGCTTCAATTGAATTGCTTGATTCAGATCATCGACCTCAAAGTAACCATCTTGCAACGTCATTGTAACGGTTGCAGTTGTAGCGCCAGTAGGAATGATCAGACTGAATACATTGTTGCGATAAAGAGCTGCGTCGATATTGAATTGCGAGTTGTAAAGTTGGATGCTAGCAAGCGCAACTTCTTGATCCTTAAAGTTAACACTCGAGTTGTTCAATTCGAAACGAAGTACATTGTTTGTACGACTGATTATGTTCTTACGATCAACTGCGATTAGTGAAGACATGACTTCTATATTGAGTTGAAGACAAGTTTTGAAGAATTGGAATTACAATTCGCTCAATTCGATCTTTTTTGTGAAATTATAGCGCATCTCAGCGTTGACGCTATCAATTAGGAGACCTTGTCCTTTGTTTTGTGTAGCATTTTGATACGCTCGCATAAGCTTTTCGATTGTCAAACCTGGAATCGTAAAGTCCGACATAATCATACGCATATCTCTCTTCGAGTTCGCCTTCAAGATCATCATATATTCTGCATTGAGTCTTATCATTTTGTCCGTTGCAAAATAGCTATGAGAAAGGAAAATGTAGACAAAAGCTTATGACGACCTCTTGTAAAAAAGTGTGAGAAGAGATCCTTCTGGAGTCGCTTATCATTGCTGTAGTCGTCTATCAACACTAGCTGCAAGGATCCATTTGCTTTGATTTGATCAACCGACGGTGGTGTGTCTGGATCGTAGACGGTGATATGTCCCTGAAGTTTGTCTTTCAAGAAATCATAAATTGGTTGATCAGGATTACGAGCAATCAAATGCAAATGAGTGTAGATATTGGGAGACTCTTTGAGAATATGCATCGCTAAGTTTGTTTTACCTCCATTAGATGGCGAAAGGATGATCATGCGAAACAAGTTATTGATGTTCAAATTTGGATTCACGCCATACGACTTTCCTTTGAACTTGGCTGGAAGTGACGCTCCATAATTAGCAATGCTCATTCTTCTTCGAAGTGATCTTCTATATCATGCAGAATATACAAAAAGTAACAAAATCGTAATGTCAGGAATCGTAGCAGACCGCCAACGTCAATTACCTACACGTACAACCAAAATGCTTTCGCAGGTAATGAAGAGTATCTAACACTTGGTGCTGCAAATCTCTTATACTGCCCAATTCAAGATATTCGTCTTTCTTACACGAATGGAATCGTTCTTGGACAAGCAGGTCCTTCACAAGCTCTCGTGCTTGATGCAAATCGTTCGATTAATAACATCAATTCTTTCACATGTACGAACATGTTTTCAACGAACATCTCAGGAACGCTCTCAACAGCAGCGCAAACTAACATAACATCAGTTGGGACGCTACTTGATCTGAGAGTCAATGGGTTCATTCGACAATCAAACAATGTAACGAGTGATTCATTTCTATCGATTTGATCTGCGTCTACGTTTAGGATGACTCACATGCTGAACGATTGGATGACGATTGGGATGACGTCCAATCATGGATTAGGGTTCTCGACGAATAACACTCCACAAATGACGATTTCAAGCGCAGGAGCTGTGAGTGTTGTGAATTCGTTGAGCGTTGGTACTACATTGAGTGTCGGTACGTCGATGACGGCACCAACATTCACAGGACGACATCTCATCAATCAAGCGAGCGATGCTGGCGTTTGCACCGAAGCGTCTCCTAATGCGTTTCAAATCAATTCATCTGGATCGACAGCAATTACATCGATGTGCATGTACGGTGGATGTAGCAATACGGACTCTAGTGGTTGGTTTCAAACTAGTAAGGTTGGTGCGTATGGATGGCTGACATTTCAACCTAGAGGAGGTAACATCTTGATTGGCGCTATTACAACAACCCAACCACAAACTCTAGTCGTGAGTGGTACGACCTTTGTAACTGGAATGAGTAGGTTGACTAATTGTTTCATTCAATCAACGTCTGGAGCAATCAAAAACACTGAATCGTCAATTAATCAACTTCAAATCAGAGACGGCCCTACAAGCGCTAGCTGTTCTCTCTACATGAATTGTGATAATACCAAAATCGGAGGCGGGTCTCACGTGATGAGAGCTAGTCTGCAGGCTTCTCACATGGAAGGAACTACTCGTACATTCGATACGATCTATCTCAATCCGTTGGGTGGCTCGGTATGCATAGGAGCGTTTCAAGTCTTAAATACCGCGTTGCAAGTAAACGGTCGTATCGCTACGAATGACAACATCATTGCTGGTGGGACTGTTTATGCTCAATCGGTTCAAAGCGCTGATGATTGGTACAGTACATCGCATCTTTGTTATCAGCTGGTGGGGCTTGGATTCAGAAGAATATCGTTGCTCAAGGAGACATTCAAACGCAGTCTACCACAGCATCTACTTCATCTATTACCGGTGCGTTACGCTCTGCGGGTGGTCTTGGAGTTGCTGGTGATGCTTGGATTGGCAGTTCATTGAATGTTGTTGGTTCTACAAACTTGAGTTCGATTTCTGTAACGAATGATGTTAGCTCGTCACGATTGACTTTGAACTCTGAGAACAATTCAATTCGTATTAATCGACCTTCGAATGTTAATACGTTTACACGAATTTCAGCAAATGGCGGATTCTATAGCTCGCAATTCGACATATTTTCACAAGAAAGCACTACAAATTGGGGAAGGATAGCATCGTTCGCTCTACGAGGCACTGGAACTAATTCATCGGGACGCATGTCGTTATCATCGTTATATAGGAACGGAGTTACTCTCGACATTGGTAGTGATTTGCGACCAAACGCAATCTGTATCCAACAAACCAATAATAGCAGCTCATGCAATCAAATCGGCGTCAATTCAACGGCCTTTACGCTAACAAGCGCTCAATCTTTAGGATTCACTTTTCATTCAAACACGTCGACAACTCCAGGGCAGCTTGAGAATGAAGGTGTTGAACTAGCATCGATTACGCTTCTAGGTGAAATATGAGCGAACTCTAACTTGTTTACACGTGCTGGGTTACACATTTCGGGAATTAGTGAATCTAATCAAGTCCGTAACTTCGGGGACTCTGGTCATATGCATTATGCTGCGGACATGTTTAGCATCTTTGCGTACAATTACTCACCTTTGCAGGTCCAGCCTTGGCGTAACTTATCGCTCGGAGCTAATTGTCTGTTTATCCGTGATGGTAATGGTACTGGCCATATAGGAATTGGCACACAATTACCTACGTTTCCCCTAGATGTAGCGGCCTCAACTAGTACCTCGTACTCCGGATATGGCTGGCTGAACTCTGGAGGTGCTGGTAACACTGGTGGTAGCTCTGGGAGTGTTAACGTTGGAATACGCTGCACAACACGTATCCTGGCCACAGAATTTAACGCAACTTCAGATCGTAGACTAAAGGAGAACATCTCTAACTTGAAACTAGAGAATGCGATGCGTTTCTTGAAAGAAGTAACTCCGAAACGTTACAACCTCAAGGGAAGAACATCCATTGATTTCGGATTTGTAGCGCAAGACATTCTAAACTGCTCAGGGGATGTTCTGGATGATATCGTCTCATTACATCCTAATGAGAACATGAAGAGTACTAACGGCATTCAAATGGCTGACGAACCGGACGGATACGCATTGTCTGTGTCGTATCTAGAGATCATACCGCTACTTCATCGATGCCTTCAGGATGCTTTCGATAGAATAGAAATGTTAGAAGCTCGGTTGTCGTGTAGAGGCGCCGATGGGAGGTTCACAAAAATCGCCAAATTAGGCTTGTTGCTGTTGCATTCGTTGCTTGTGAGCGTTGCGTGTTGACATAAAAAAATATAATCAATATCATCCAGTTACAAGTCCTTTTTATCACCATTTCACTCTAATACATTCTAGACGTCCAACTGAATCTCACCCGTGAGCCTGTCGTAGCTAAGAGAGCGCTCGTGGATGACCAAGATTAACAGGTTGCATCCTTGACAACTCGAGTTAGTACCAGTCACTTGAACACTCTGAGGAACGTTTGGGTCAGTAACACGAGAGCAGTCACCAACGACGTAACGATGAATAGTAGAAAACTTCTGAAAATCAATCAGACCGTTACTCACTTGATGTGTCAAACCACCATTGATCGCGCCGAGCTTCTTGAATTCGTTGTCATACAATTCATAATCATAGTCGAGCGTCTTCGAGAACACGTTCTCATTACCAATTTGAATCTGCATACTCCGCAACGACGATCCAGGCTGCGCGGTCCAAGGCGCCGAATCGAAAGGCGAACGAAATTGATCAACGTTCGTCGCAGTTGTGTAATGTCCACTATAAGTCTCCGAGAAAGGTACGGCAATTACATGCTTGATGTTCTTATGAAACGCAGACAATTGCACATTGATTGGAGCATTCAATTGAGCGGTATCACTCTGGCCCTTACCACCAGCTCCCTGGAAGTATTGGGCGTAACAATCCAAGAACTTAACATACTTCACAGGCTTCGAAATGATTGCGCTCGGATTCGCGATGTCGTAGAAAGGAATGTTCAAACGACTCGTCGAATAGGGAAAATACGAACCAGCGGTTTGGTAACTCGTGACAGAGTTTTGAAGCGGACCAAAGGCAAGCTTCAAAACAGTACCGCCAGAGGTTGGCAACAGACCAGCCATTGCGTTGTTAGAAGCAGCACTCGCAATCATCACAGGAACCGTGTTACCCGAAGTCATTGTAGTACCTCGAAGAGACATTTCAGCAGCACCAAAAGCAGCACCGGTAACATTAATCTCAGTGAAACCAGTATTGATGCGAAGACGCAACTTCAAACTAGGATTAGCGATCAAATCGAATTCCTTAAAGATAGGATGCAAGTCAACGAGACGAATCTTCAACATATGATACCAAACACCAGCAACTTCACCACGAGCAGCTACGGCAGCAGTCGTAACGAAAGCTCCTTTTCCGTTCTGGGAGATTTGAGTAGCAACGGGGCTACGTTGAGTGATCCAGTTGTACGGGTTTCGACCAGATCCATCAACGTTACCAGTAGGTTGTGGGTTGAGATACGCGCGCTTCACAAATCCATCGTTTTTTCCCAACTGAGTTTCAGCCGGTTGCAAACCACCAGGAGCATTTTCATTCGAGAAGTTGTTAATAAAACCATCACCAGACACACTTCCATTAGCACTACGATCATACGACATCGAATTCCAATCATCAGGCGCAACAAAGGCATCAGCACCATGCTTCGCGCGATCCGATTCAGACCATTCCGTTTGAGCGCGGATGTTGTTCCAAAAGAGCTTGTAGTCACCGTCTGTGAGAATCGTCTTACCATCCATCTCAACCTGCAACGAATCAACAACATTCCAAACACCACACTTAAGAGCAATGCAATAGCGATTGACAATACCACCCATCGCCGTGGCGCCAACATCGCCGTTGTTCTGCAAGGTCACAACATAAGGCAAAGTAATGTACGAGTCGCGAAGAGACGCAAAGCCCTTCGAACCCATCAATTGAGATTGAGCATCGATTTCAATGACGCCAGCTCCGTACGAGCCTTGGTTGCGATCAGTGACATACGTCATGCGCTTAGCACTCGAGACGCTCGGAGTGTGATCAGACGAAGTAGCTTGATCGTACAAATATGAATCGGCCGTTTGATAGTCGGACATCGTTATGGTAGCTTGTTTGTTTGGTTCGGTTTCTTCGAAACGGTTTAGCTCGCTTATTATACATGATCGTAGAGAGTTTTTTAACATGTCGAAATTAATTAAAGGCGTTTCATTGGATCACGAGCTAATTGGGTTGGCGGAATTACTCGATGTTCATTTGGATGGAATTATATCGATTGGTGAAATCAATACAATGAAGAATGATGGTACCTATATTATTCTCTTGAGAATTGATAATGGAATCGGACATTGGGTATGCATTCACAGAGGTTTCTACTTTGATCCGTTTGGAGTTGGACCGCTGCCAGAGTTGAAGGTTAAATCGTTTAACTCAAAACAGTTTCAAGGTGCGTTTAATCAGTACTGCGGTATATTTTGTACGCTTTGGTTGTACTCGAGACAAAAAAGACAACCGAATTTAATGAATGGATTCGTTGATTTAAATAACAAGACTTTCGAACGATAAAAATAGCCTACGGCTTTGAATCCCTTAACTGTAATTTTGATTTTCGTTACAGCGAGAGTTGTTAGTATGCGACATGTTCGCGGAGACACGCATACTTGATTTGACTATTGCGGTGTGTCGCAAGAATTTAGTTTGTTTTGGTTTCACGATTTTGTCGAAACAAAATGGATGTTAAGTAACTTCAGATGTAGCTTTAGTTCTCGATGTAATGCTAAATTTCCTAATCGCTGGCTGAGTAGTAATCGCTTTCTTTTTTGAATTGCAATTTCAAGCTTTCGTTCATAAAAGCGCTTATAGGCAGCGTCGATCATTTTGAAGATGATTAACATTTGTTGGTCGCGAGTCTTGTACATTTGAGATTGTATATAATTGAATCTAAGTTTTGGATGCTTTTAAAATTGATCCAACGGAGAACGCGGCTAAGATCATTGGGAGCATTTGGACGAATCGATCACGCATAGGTGGAATGAGCATTTCTATTTGAAGGCTGATAAAAAAAGAATTAATTGTAGTTGTTTAGCGTCTGAAGCTAAACGATTCATTTCTCTTACCACTCCAGTGCTTCATCGCCTGTCGAAATTCAGTTAGATCAGGGATGACCTTCATGAAGGAAACTGCCCAATCGTTGTAGATTTGATGCGTCTCTTCAAACCCTAGCAGCGTTTTGAACTCACTCAGCATTTCATCTTTCAAAACATGTTCATATGGGCTCGTGGTTATGATGTAGCCACCAGTCTTAGTTTTGAAAAGTTCGATATGATCAAAGAATCGGTTAAACTCATCATTCAACCCGTGATGAATGAACTTTTGAAGGACAACGGGTCCACGAGTATGAAAAGTCCTATCGACGTTGTTTTCTTCAATGAATCGGTCGCGAGTAATTGTAGATTTGATTGGCATCCTTTATCGTGTTCCACTCGAGTGTTTATAGACTAATTCAGGATTGAAATCTTTGATTTGATGATTTGTGAGAATTCACAAAAAAAGTTGATTGAATTAGACGTTGAAAATTGGCTCTTCATCTTCATCAATCTCATCGTCATCGCTGAACCATTCGGGCGCGTTTGCATTCAAAGCTTCGAAATACTCCATGTTAGCGTCCTGGCGAGCATACTCCGCCAACACATCATTCCATTTTTGCTCCTTGATAATTTGTTCGTAGAATTCAACCGCACTAATTGGCGCGAGCAGATTGGCAATTACAATTTCAGTAGTCGGCATCCTTTATAGCGTTCAACTCGATTGTATTATATTCTCTTACCCACCTTAATTCAGGATTGATTTCTCGGAGGTCGACGACCTCATCGCACGTTTATATTCTGTCCCGGGACAGATTTGAAGTTGTCCCATTGAATTGCGGCACTCTAGTATTAACGATCGTGGTCCTTGAGATTGGAGCTCATTTGTCCCATCGTCCCATGGGTCATTTCAATGTCGGCTATAGCATAGTAGATTGAGATATGCAACTATAATGGCTCTTGAGAGTGGAGCGTAAATGTCCCATTGACCAATTCTGTCCCATTGGTTGTCCCATTGAATTCTGTCACTCTAGCATTAACGATCGTGCTCCTTGAGAGTGGAGCTTACAGTGGCCCATTGTCCCATGAAAATTTCCAAAAAGTCGCTATAGTAGAGTAGGGTACCACATTCACGTTTATACAAAAGCGAAATAAGCTAGTTAGCAAACATACTAGGTAACCATAGCTTAGCTAGCTAGCTACCATCATGCAACTTCTTTTCTTTCTCTCTAGCTACTTTCTACTTCGTATTAAGTCTTTGTCGACAATAGTGAGGATACTCCTCACTCAGCCCGTCCGGATACAGAGTGGCGTTACTTTAATCAAGTCAAGCCAAAATATCCTCACTCCACGGGAAAGCGGGTTGTGAGGATATTACTGAACTTATTCTGAACTCGTGAGTTGTGATTGGTCATATTTTTTTTGATGTCTGAATAAAAATACAGCGGTACCCATTTCAAAAGTTCGCCATGACATCATTTGAGTGTCGTCGGCAAATGTATATACCAATGATTTGTGCACAGTTGTCAAATGTGCTCGTTCTGGAGCCGCGCATTGAAGGTGTCCAACGCACACAGAGACAACCCATTGACTTGTATGAGTTTTGTACCATGGAAGCATTAGGGGGAGTGAATATAGGATTTCTGGTTTTACTTTTGCTTTTCGTTCACTTTGAAAAGGAATTTTTTATTCAACCGTATTTTAATTGCTCAAAACGAAAAGCTGAGGAGAGTCAATATAGGCCAACGATCTCTTGTGCATGTGCCATCCGTATCCGTATATTTGCATTG
>NW_009798301.1:456682-477622 GCF_000520075.1 Aphanomyces astaci | reverse complement strand
TATTTTATAAAGTTTCCCTTCGTTGTTTGATACCCCTCACGTTTCTGCCATGCTTATTCGGCCGAAAATATCCTGAAAAACAGAATACTACTCCAAGGAGATGCGGGAACAGGACACAAACACATCACTATGAAGAATCAAGGGTCCTTGATTCCTTCAAATCATGGTGTGCCATTGTCGAGGGGATACATGCATCTTTATTCAAGCTGTCGCGTGCGAGTCAACCAGGAACTGAATATGATACTTCCACGGAAACAACGGCGTGTGCATCATCGCCACAGTTACATATTATCATTTGTTTGAACATCGTTATGTTGATTTTTGTATTAAGCATGCGTATTTTTATTCATCCCCATAATTATTCACGTTTTGCTAAACGATTTATTTATACATCCTGCAGATAGTGCAGGGGTACATGCAGGAAAGGCGGGATGTATGTCAGCGATTTCTCAATGCATACTGCACAATGGGTCACGAAACTCTCCATTTCTCATACCGTGTAGCTTTTATAGTTTTAGACATACTTTTAGTTTTACACACCCCAAGACATTATTGAATATCGAAGTTCTCCAGTTCCTCCCCCCACACATTACCTCTTACAATACATATTACCTCCATCGCCTGATAAAAATTATTTTTCGGAGTTTATTTTACCGCCAAAGCATGTGCACCGCTTTTTGACACGTCAATCGACAATCATGGCTGATGTCCACGATGTGGTGCCGAGTCGTCGCAAAGGACGGCCGCCATTCAAATACGGCAAGAAAGCTCACGTGCGCCTCGTCAAGAACGAGACAGTCGACTACTAATACCGATTGAATGTCATTCACCGCGTCGCCGAGGTTGGGATGTCCGCATTTCTCGACGGCTACTGTGCCAACGCCACCCCCACTCAACGCGACACGACAAGAAAGAAAGTGTATGGATGGATTAAACAGAAGGATCATATCCAGGAGATAGCAACAACAGCACCAACGGCGCATCATAAAGGTGCTCGGACACGTGGGACTGGAAGGACGCTGCCTCCTGCCGAAGAGGAGCAGCTTGCCCGATGGGTGCTCGCTATGTGGAAGGATGGAATACCAGGAGGTTGGAAATCAACGATTGCAGGAATGCACAACACCACAGAACCACAGACCATCAGACCACCAACACCCACAGGCGCTTCCACCAACCAATGCGTCGGCTTAAACACCGAGACGAGTGACTAAACAAATTCCATCAATGTGAAATACCAGTGTCAACGCACTGCAAGTCCAGCACGAGTTGCGTTGGCAAACGTAGCAGCCTTGTGATGATGACCATGAATGAACGCTGGAATGAATGTACTTGAAATTGACACTGACAGTGAATACAGTAAGCTTATTTATTGGCTTTCAAGAGTATACATGTTTTGAAGGAGTATTCCCAAGCGTTGCCAACAATGTGAGGATTTGAACTAACATATTTACCTTGTAAATGTTATACGTATGGTTCTGTTCGCCTTTGCCGACTGGCTGGATTGCCAGCACTTCAGATGTTATGTGTTGATACACCAGTTTTTGTGTGCTACAAACCTGGCCTCGTTAACCTGGAGCAAAAGCTTAGGTCAAGTAGAGGTAAGCATGATGTTGCTTAAAGTGTGCAATTCTGCAAATGAGAGATTTTCTCATCTCTAGCTTCAGCTAGGCCTAATAAAATTCTCAGAATCAGTATTCTTATTCCCCAATCTGCAAATGAGAGATTCTCTCATTTTCAGGGGCCAATAGAAGTCCAGTAAATCGAAATATTTACAATGTCATTGGCTTAAGCCTTCGAATTTACTCCAGTATGGTTGGCTCTACTGCAAATGAGAGTATCTTTCATTTGGAGAACCTCCCCTCCGCCGATCCTAGCTTATGGAATGCTCAAAATCGTGCACAATTACTACTGGAATAAATAACGTAACTATTACTTCCTCTGTTTCACATTACTTTTACGATATGGAAAACTCACTTTTTTCACATTACTGTGAACAAATGAATATTATTGGATCATGTAGGAAAATAATGATCCTATTGGTCAAAACTTCGTAGCCTACAAAAGCAGCGAGACAGGGCAGGACACATTCGACATCAGGAGACCAGCACGTCTCAAGGCTGCCTTCGTGAGGTGTGGCAAGGCGAAGTGGTTGTCTCCGCTGTGCTTGAGGACCAAACGCATCACTGCCTGGAAAGGTGACAAACAAGCTCTCCAGTTGTCGTACGTGAGCTCGTCGAATGCCTCCATGGTGTTGCGGACGACGTCATCCACCGTCCGACTCATCTTCTTGTACTGCAGGCTTTGGATCGACGCGAAGAAACCCAGGCCCAGGACATTCAGGTCGGGGCTGTTGGGGGGTTGTTTACGCATGTTGAACGTCCACCCGTCAGTCGACACGCTCTCGAGCACTGCGTCCGTGATGCTCCCGTGCGGAGTCGATTTGTCGTGCTGCAAAAACACGCGCTTGGTGGCGCTGGGGAATGAGGCCTTGATGGCAGGTACGACCTTGTTGATGACGAAGTCACGGTACACAGCGGCGTCAACATTCACCAACTTGGTGACCATAGTCCCAGCTGGACGATTACGTGAGTTGCGCAACGCAGGGACAAGGCGGACGAATGGCCACATTCCAATCTTGCCGTTGATAACAACACTCCGGTCGCCGTCAATCCGTGGCCGAGCAACAGTGCCAAGTAACATGACCTTGGGAATGAAGCGCTTGCTCTTCCACGAGCGCCGTGGCGACGCTTCACCAGGGACAAGGTACACCTTGCGGGTCTTTGTCAGCGTTGAACCATTTCTCATCCATTTGAACCACGTCCCATAGCTTGTCGAATTCGACAAAATGCAACGCGTTCCTCCTTGTTGGCGTCCGTTAGTAGCGGTTTTATCCGTCGTTCGAACGTTCCCTTCTTCAGGTGACGGTTCAAAGTGGCAGGGGACAGACCGGTGGCTGCGGCAAGGTCGCGGAAGGTGGAGCGTTGATCCACTGGGACCGCTTGCACGAGTTGTTGGACATACAGTACTCGGCGGTGTAGGCTCGTTTGGGTCCAACCTTTCCCCTTTTTTTGGTCGCCGTGGTGCCGCGATCGCGGAACGTACGCCAGATGTAGCCGACGGTGCGGGGGTCCAAGCTCAGTTGCTCAGCGACATGCTTGTATGCACCACGCTGCAGTTTGACCTTGCGTAGGAAGGGGTGGAGGTGCTGGATGACCGTCACTTTTCATCGCTAGATAGCTCTCGGCGCGTGCGTACGACTTGATTGTCCATGGCGTCAAATTCAAATTTGATACGGTTTGAGTATGTGGTGTAATTTTATTCGGGTGGTTGAGATTTCGGGGCGATTTTTGGCCACGAATTTCTCTCCTGGCGCTTGGCAGCCAATACATCGCACCTGTAGTTTTTTATGGGCTTTAAAAAATGATATTCTATATCGAAAATGGTTTAGAAATGAATTTTTGGGGTCGGTGAGAAGTCGTAACGACACAGTAATGTGAAACAGAGGAAGTATTAATAATAGTAAGACGCAACAAGATTTTGACGAAATTGCCGTGAATGTGCGATGATATACCAAATTTACCATATGACTTATGAGCAGCCCTTGAAGTTCAATGTGTAGGAACAGAATGTTGGAAACTATGGGAAAACGTTCAAGAAATCTGGATACCGTTCAGCCAAGACTGAAAACCGCTCAAGCAAATTTTCTTCCCGTAACCCTGTAACCCCGAGACTTCGTCCTACCCCCGTGTGCACATACTTCGAAGTATGATGCTAAATCCCCAGGGATAAGAATACCGTTTAGCCAAGACTGAAAACCGTTCAAATTAATAAACTCTAGTTAAATTGTACTCTGACCACCTCACCTCCTACTAGGGGTTAAGCGTATCTCCTCTTGTACTCTGACCACCTCACCTCCTACTAGGGGTTAAGCGTATCTCCGTGCTTAGCGATAGCTAACCACTAGCGATGCAGTTAACCCCGGCGATTTAGCATCATATGTACTCACCGGGGGTAGGACGGAGTCCCAGGTAACACGTCTTCTGGCGAAAAGGTGTATCCGGATGTAATAATTCCCTCAGAGGTGTTTAGCAAGTCGTTATTTTGATTCAAATTCCCAACTTGTCTTCGAGCACATGGACACGCGCACTTAGAAAGTTGTACTTGAATATCCGGAAATTGAACGGATAGAAACCAATGACATTTTCCACCCTGTGCCAGTTGCTGTGCTACTGTACTGTTCTACCGATGCTGCGCAAACCTCACTCGGATTTAAACTTTGAACTCTACTGATGCAGCACGACCGCATACCCATATCCAATATGCAATCAAGTATAACGACTCGTAGAGAATGGGGTCGCATCTTGTCTGGCAGGTGCGTCCAGAATGGCCACTGCACCGTGGGCACAGGTGCTATTTGCCCACGTTGCATTGGCCTTTCCGTGACCAACACCGTTCGGGCCAAGCCGGACAACCTCCTTGAGATGTCTCTCATCCATCTCGTCGGTCCACAATATTTGTTTATTGTACTTTAGCCCCATCGTTGATTGAACTCCAACCCACGGGCTCTTTTCGACTTGGTCGCTTAAAGTCGGTTGGGAAATTGATTTCCCAGCTCA
This sequence comes from Aphanomyces astaci, assembly GCF_000520075.1. Taxonomy (NCBI): domain Eukaryota; phylum Oomycota; class Saprolegniomycetes; order Saprolegniales; family Verrucalvaceae; genus Aphanomyces; species Aphanomyces astaci. The sequence goes on along the minus strand of NW_009798301.1, from coordinate 473,006 downwards.
TACCGTTAAATTTACGGCTTAACCGAACTTCGAAGTATTACACACATTATTACACATCCGAAGTTTAAAGTCCGAAAATTGATTTTACGACTTGCTAAAACGCATACTTCTGGACTGCGTAGTGATGGCCAGCCGGGTATGACTCGAGCTCGTGCTTCTCGATAGTGCCACCTAGTTGGCCCTTGACGATGAACAACAGAGGCAACTTGGTTCCTAATCATTCGTTCAGAATACGAGTGTCTCGCGCAAAGGTGCACCGTCCGCTCGGATGGTCAGGACCGCGGTCAGCCGTGGTGAGTGTTTCTCGCCGGTGGAAACCTTGCTCGATGTGCCCACCTCGGCCAGCGTCTTGCCAGGTGGCATGTCATAGTACACGGCGGTCTCGTCAACATTGATGATGTTGCTGTGGTCGTAGTGGCCATATCTGTCCCAGAACGACGCGGCATAACCCAGCCACACATCATCGAGAACTTTCTGCGTCAGCTTGCTGGCGCATGGCGTTCGGTGGTGAAAGCGATGGCGTTCAGCGAAGCGAAGGAGCAAGCACCGGAAGGACTGGAACCCGACACTCTCGTTCTTCTTGGTCGACAGGTACTCCACCAGCCACGCATGATGGTTCTTCTTGACCCATGTCATCATGTGGAAGACGCGCACATAGCGCTCGTCGTTCCGGCGTGAACGCATGAACTCGAGAAGGGCGGGTCCGAAGGGAATGAGTTGCTTGTGGCCTTGGTCACCGATGGTTGCGAGCCGGCTGTGGCGCTTGCTCGTCATGATCTTGTCCTCTCTCGCCCGCCACGCTCCCCAAGTTGATGGCTTGATGTTGTTCTCGCGGCAGAATTGGCGCTCGCTGGTGACATTCGACGCGTGGAACTTGACCAGGAGGGCCTTCCGTTGCCCATTGTTGTACCTCTGGTACATGTTGGTGCGGCTTTGACTTTGAAGTCAAACGTGATGAAACGCGTTTCATTCAAATATTTGAAACTAGCCAATTACAATCAAGCTACTCTGTGATTGGCCCGCGCAATTGAATCAAATTTTGTCCAATCCAGCGTGTTTATTCTACTTCGCCACAAATGTGATTTTTTGTATTTCGGGACAGTGGCACTGTCCCGATTTTACCGCAAAGCACTGTATGTGGGGCCGCGAGGACACCCACCTGTACTTGGCCGACATGGCGTCATGCCATTGCAACCAGGTAATACTAAACGTATTGGGAATTGTATGCACATGAAAATGTATTGCTGATTGTATGCTGGCCAGAACTCTAACCAATCGGTCAATCTGACGAATAATCTGACTTTAGCGTGCCGGATAGCGTCGACGCTAGAATTTAGAGTCCCGCGGTGGGAGAATTAAAACGCTAAAATCTGACTGAAAAAATACAGTTTTGGAGTTTTAGCGCCACGAGTGGGGATGCTCTAATAGATCGCTTTAGAAAATTGAAACAGTATTTCGGGTCAAAATAACAGTGTAACTGTTTTAATGAGGGAATTATTCGGCAACTCACTAGCCCTCTGGGACCTGTTTCTCCCGTCCTGTGGCCCTCCTGCCTCTGGAACCAGTGGTTTCTCCACCAATCACAGGCATACATAAGCCTGTTCTTGGTCTAGCTGCTCACTGCTTGTTCCTTCTTTGTGAGCCCACGTCTTCCTCTTTGTGTTCATTATGGCCGGGACGTTTGGCCTAGCGTCCCTGGTTAGGCCCCGAGGTTACCTTCCTCGATCCCTTTTCTACCAGTACATGGCATCCACCACTTTTCCCTCCTCTTGACAGAAGCGAAGCTTGTACAGCTGTACACACAGTATTGTCGCAAACATCAGGTATAGTACTGCTGTAGTTCTACTGTAGTGCTAGTATTTGTTTACCCGTATACACAGTGTAAACATAAGGTATAGTACAGTAGTGTACAGTTGTAAATCCAAGTGAAAATTAACTAGACAGCTATTTCGGACCAGAGTTCGTACAGAGCGACGGAATTTAAGAAGCATCGAAGTTTCAATCATATGGAAGCGGCCTTTGTCCAATCAAAAACAGATGGACAATATAAGCTGATCTGATTGGCCTTAACACTAATTCTCGTCAAAATTGAACTGAATTTCGAAAAATCTTGTCCAATCATATATCAATTTCGTAAAAATTCGAAGCACATGAGCTTAAATTCTAAATTTCGTCCTCGTCTGTAAATCATCACATCATCCATCATCAAGAAGGGTGCATCATCTAAAAACTTCCAACTGGCCAAATCGAACAGTGGAGGCTTTATTATTTAACGTACATTTAATGTAGTTGAACCCAAAATCCAGAAACGCTAAATACCAATTTCATGCGTTTTATCCCTGCTGTGGGAGGTTAAAGGCCCCAACTGCCTCCGGATATTATATACGGATAAGAAACACATACAAAAATCAAGATACAGCGGCCATCCCTATGGCCAAATATCCAAGCGCCCATGTAAAACACGCTAGGTTAAATATCTACAGCTTTTCCCGATCAAAGTGCCACTTTATTCGGATCAACGTGGTTTCGATAACAAATATAATTTTTGGCAAGTATTACAACGTGCAAAAATTCAGATCAATGTGGTTTTTCTTCCAATCAATGTGGTCGGAAATAGCGCGAGAAATGGAGCGCGAAACCCAATGAGTTCACAGTACATCCACGTAATTTGTCATTTTGCCACAGACCATGGGTGCTCGCATCAAGCACAAAGGTCCCACAGCGGAAGAAAAGACGCGAATCCTCGTGGCTTATGAGCAAGGTCAAGACTGGAAGCTGGTTGTCAAGCACAATGGCGTTGCTTTGACAACTGTGCGCCGCGTACTCTCCAAAGGCCATGTGAACCACCTGCCGGGTGGGGGGACGCGTCTGGGACGAACGAAAGTCACCACGGAGATCCGCGAAGCGCTGGAGCGATACGTTGATCAGAACTGCCAGTACACCATGAAACATTTAATAGCCAACGACTTCCCAGGAACCGAACTATCACTGCAGACAATCAGTCGTCACCTGCTCAGGATCAACATCTTGTCATTCAATGTGGAGGAAGGACTGGTTTATTTCCGTCTGGAGCGGGGAAACATCAAGATGGCCCAGAACGCTGCCTTTGTTGAAGCAGTCTATCAAGCAGTGAAGACAAGTGCCGCGTGGATCGACAACTTTGAGGGCAAGAGGGTCGTGATTGTTCTCAACAACGCACCAGCACACTCCCAAACGGAGGAACGCGTTGCAAACACTTCGTTCGATTGCCGTCCGACGTAATTCACAGGGTTTCGGCGTGGAAGCCGCACTTCAATCGCATCTGGGACGGGGTCTTGAGGAAGGAACGGTGGATCTTCGCCATCCTGGAGGGCCACCTCGTTGAATTGAACCTCACCATGAATCACCGTAGGGAATTCCAGTGGTTGAAAAGGATACGGCTCGAGCGTCAGATGAAGTCGAGCACTCCCTCAACGAAATCATTTTCATCTTGTAGTGCCTCCAGATCATCCAATCGCTGTAATGGACGCGGGTTGAGCTGAACGTCCAAACCCGCCATCTCTACATCGCGTAACGCGGGTCCTTCTGGTATGATCGGATGCTGAGTGGGTACAAACTCCATCAGGAAGTCTTCCACCTGCGGTTGTTCATCAGCTTGACGCACTGGAGATATCTTTGCACGCTTGGTTTGCCGGTACTCCTTCTTCGCAGCAGAGGCGGCCAACTTTGCTTTCACGACGCACTGTTTTGGCTCCGATGCGTCCTGATGCTCAACGCACTTTTCGTACGCCTGGCGACGTTCGTGCTGGCATCAAACTCGGGGCCGGACGCTTGGATGGTTGATGCAGCTCTTGATCCACTGCCAGTTGCAATGGTGCTGCGATGCGGTCTGCATACTCCGCAACTCCGCCAATCCCATACTGCCTAATGTAGGACAGTAGAAGTCGGTTGGCCACGTCGGGGTTATCCTTTGTTCCTTCCTCCGAATCGCTTGGATAGGCCAATTGAATGCGTTGCAACAACTCGGGGCGGGCTTCGCTCCACGCATCGGGCTGAGATTGCTCACCATCTGCAGTAGTGTTCGGTAACTGCCACACTGTCCTGGTGATCTTGGGCGTTGCATTTAACTTCGCCTTCCCGAATTTGTCGACGCCGTTACTCACTTCGCTATGGGTGGCGCCTTTTTGTTGGCCTTTCCTTTCGTCGAAACTTTGTTGAGTTCCATAGTCGCACCTGATTCGCCCGTGCCATTCGGCTTCATCGGGGTAGCTTCCATCACATTCACGTTTCCATTCGCTGGCTTGGCCGTCGCCTTAGCTATTAATTGGTTCTTGCCAAATCAAACGAAATCAGTGCCAGAATAGACCTTTGTCATTTGATTTCAATTCCCGACTAACAGCATGCTGCCATCTGCATGTTATTAGTGGTACTTTGATACACATCCTAAAATAGGATCTACTTCACCCCCCAGACGGTAATCCTTATGCTCCTCCCTGGGCTTGCAAGGCTATCACATGTTTATCCGACCAGGATACCACGGACGCAGAGTATGACACAAACATCCCATGATATAATGGAAAACCTCGCTACATGAAAACGATTTTTCGCAGGTACGTCAAAGGAGAAAATTACTTATCGTTTCACATGGACTTCACTACGCAACTTCCATCTTGGCTATTTCGACCGAAGTCGGGGGAATAGTTGTGTGGTGCACATCATGTAAAAACTTCCAACTGGCCAAATCGAACAATAGAGGTTTTATTATTTAACGAACATTTAATGTAGTTGAACCCAAAATCCAGATACGCTAAATACCGATTTCATGCGTTTTATCACTGCAGTGGGAGGTTAAAGGTCCAAACTGCCTCCAAATATTATATACGGATAAGAGTTGCATATAAAATTCAAGATACATCTCAGCGGCCACCCCTATGACTAAATATCCAAGCGCCCATGTTCCATGAGTCCACGCGCACACAACACTCTGGATGTGATTTTACGGTAAAATACCGCTAGGTTTAATATCTATTTCTGGACCAATTCTTCACGACATGAACACCAAGCAGAACAAGGACATGAAGGCCGAGCAGAACTTGCATAACATGAACGTACCTTGCATCCTCCAACACAATTCTCGAATGACGCCATGCCAGAACTGTGATGCCACGGCAGTCTAATTATACACCAATATATAACCAATAGAATAGTTGTGTCATTGCTTTTGTGTTTGCATATTGAAAGAAGTGTTATCTGACTACATGGGACGCAATAATGAAGGTTAGTGAATTCCAATCGGTGAGATATCATGATGATAGAGAATTTCGTATTCCTTCGATCACATGCCACAACAACAATATTTGGCCGAATAGAATAGTTGCGTCTTAGTTATTTTGTTTTCCGAAAACTGAGTTTTCCGACTGCTCTGGACGAAATGTCGCGGTGTGATTTTGAGCCAATCAGACTCTCTCGGTGAAGGCCTTTATCAACCGACCATGTTACACCGAGGTAGATATGATTGGTGGAAACTCCGATAAAACCGAAGGACGAGTCAACCGTGGCAACCACTCTGTGTCCAAAACGATCCAGCACCCACAACCTTGTGAATCCAAGGACCGGTGCAAGACTTCATTACTCGCCACAGACTACCTTGTACCGCCTATCTGCGGGAATCTCCTGGCTCGGTGAAATGGCCACGCCAGCGTAACAGTACACATAGTGTAAGCTAAAACTGTTAGAAAAATAGAACGTGGAAGACGGTTTGAGGACGTTGAAGACGATAGAAAGATAGAACGAATAGCGTCAGCTAGACGATAAACTAACTCGCCTTTACAATTGGCCTCCAACTCCACACCTGGATTTGGGATTCTACGCTTGCTCGCGCCGCACCTACCCATCGATCAGTTACGGAATAACCCCGTAACACTTTGGTGTAAGACCCAACTACGAAGGCGGTGCGCTAATCGCTCCGAATTCCCGGTGAATACCCCGAGTTTGCTATGCGAGACCGTACGAAATCACCTGAACTGGAGCGACCGAATACGGACTTACACGAGATTCAAGCAGTTGGACTTGTTCGGTCCGAATGTGTAAATTGACCTCTCCTCCAAGAGGAATTCCAAATTCTCCAAAGAAGGATTAGAGCTATCGAAACTACTGTTAGTAACGAGGCCAACCGAACCGAGGGACTTGAAGCCTCTCTTGCCGAGGCAAGCAACTCTCTCCGCGTCAGCGAACAGTGCACTCGAGAAGCCGTTGAACAGCTGGACCATGAGAGAGCTCAATTCCAACTGGCCCTGCAGGAACAACGAGAGAGCCGACTCGACCTTGAGCGGTCAGCAGAGGATGTGCCATCATCACGGAACGAGAATCGAAAGGAGCCGAAGAAGTACTCCTGGAACGTACTCGAGTCGAGGCCGAGCGAGGACAGTAAAATTTTGAGCGTGCAGAAAACGAAGAAGTCTTGGCGCGTATCACTGAAGAGCTGCCGAATCAAGACGGCTCCTCGAGGATGCTGAGGAACAATTGCGCAGTGATCGGGAAAATCATGAAGCCATGTTAGCCCAAGGCTACGCCCAACTTGGACTTCAGCAAACAAACATCGAGATTGAGAAGCGCAACGCTACCCTAAAATCGCAGAGCGCATTCGACCAAGTCCGATACCGACTCCCTACGGTACCCCTTCAGCCTCTCGGAAGGGATCTCCCACGAAGGGTGCCTCATCCACGTACGTGTCAGCCACCATGGCTCCTGGCTCGGTCACGCCGAGCCTTCGATTACCTCGAACGCCCTCACTTCATGCTGCAAACCGAGACAGTCACGGAGTCCGCGTCATTGCAACCACCATTGTATCTCTATCCGGTGGTCGTCCCACCCGTTCCAGTGGCTCCGCCTCCGGCGACACGTCCAGAGTACAGTATGTTTGGTCAAACGGGGAGAGGGCCTCTCAATATGCCGAAACCGGGGCACGGGCCCCCTAGATACCCCTCGGCAAATCAAGGAAATTCTGGCAGTCAACCAGGCCAAGGGCCCAGCGGAGGGCCTCGAGGGGACCTCCCCATGATCCAACGGCCCTGGGGGATAGGTAGCAATGAGAATTTTTTCTGGACGACACAGAGGACCACCTCCTGGACGGGAGGAGGAGGTGACTATGGAGGGGGAGGGGGACCGCCTGGAAACTCTTACCCTTCCCAACCCACCTCTGACGCGGCTCGGCGATCTTTGGCTCGACAGGTAATGACCGATGCACGGAAGTACGCCCTGAAGCTAGACAATGTGGACCAAACGATCCCTCGAGCATTTCCTTTCCCGGTTCGACGAGCTACCAGAAAACAATGAGTCGAAAGATGTCCGAAATCACCGAGAATGCTCGACGCAAGTGGACTGAGACTGTGCGTGATTATACCTGGCGGATCGCCGACGCAGCGCGCGATGCTGGACTACAATCCGACCGAGCTGTTGTCATGCTGATCAACGGATGTGATGACTCTCAAGTCTCAAATTGTCACTGAGGGGCCACAACAGGCCCCGAGTCGATCGAAGACAGCCTTGAATACTTACAATACCGCGATGTAGATCTCGATCGTCGACTCGATGATTCGCGGTCAACAGTGCGTTCAGTAAATGACGATACGACGGCTCTGACAACTCCCGCGAGGTCGAACCGAGAGACACCACGAGCCTCGACAGCCCCGACCGCTGACATCCAAGAACTACATGCTACATTGTCACAAATGCGCCAGGAAATGTTCACGATGGTGGCCCAGCAAGAGACACTACAAAATGATCGGTTCTCTACACTCCAAGACGTCGTGGCTCAGATTCAGTCGGAACAACCGGGTGTAAACACGCCTGTGCAACCCCGTATCCGTCAAAACAAGGATGAAGGGACTAAGTCTGGTACGGTGGTGTACGGGCGCTGTCACTGATGGGCCACCCCCGTGAAAAATGGATGCGAATTTCGTGGTTTTGCCGAGTGTGTAGAAACAAGGGTCATCATTCCTCAGAGTGCACGGTATATCAGGACGAACGAACGGGAGTGTCGGACCAAGATTTCCGTCGTCAGACCTACGGGCGACCTACACGTGGTTCCGGCACCAGCGGCATGGAGTGTTATCGTGTGGCAAGCCTGGGCATCTCAGCCGAAATTGTCCACAGCGAAGCCGAACCTCGTAAACTACCCCGCAATTTGTGGAGGCCATCCAGGCTATGGTTGCCTCCGGTTCTCAAGTCAACTCGCCGGGGATGGGCGAGTTGAACGAGGATCAACAATGAAAGAACAGCAACGTCCGAGAAGGATCCTGAGGCGGGTGTGCAACCACTCAGGACCAAGATTGGAAGACGAGAAGGCGCCTCCGAGGAAGTCGGAGAAGGCCAAGACAAAGACAACGTCGCTAACGGGGCGAGAAGATTACACGATAATACCGCCGAGGGGGCGAGGAAGACAAACCAGAATACCGCCGAGGGGCGAGGAAGACTAACCATGATACCGCCGAGGGGGCGAGGAAGACAAACGAGAATGCCGCCGAGGGGGCGAGAAAGACAAACAGGGCACCTGGTTACAAGGCCGTACCTAACAAGATGGAGGACGCAATCAACGACTCGGCCCCGACTATTAGTGCACATATTGTAAGTGCGACTATAGTTTTTTGCACCACCTAAAATAGAAATTTTATCATTTTTTTGTAAAGCTATTGCTCATCCATAGTAACGCTAAGTGTAGATCATAATCATGTTTTAATATGCGTCGAATGATACTAGCGGCTTCTGTAATGGACAAAAACAAAAGTGTCGACTTGAAAATTTTGTTTTGTTCCAGACTGTACAGATCAGAAAACACTTTAAATTCTAAATTGACTCCATTTGCTTATCGAGCAAGCAATTTAACTATACAAAGAATATTAATTTGAGTTTCAAAGTCCACGAAAAGCAGAAAATTCCTATATTTACTCCCCAAAAGGAGAAGTTCCAAGTAGATTTCAGAAATACAGTAGCATGAGCCAATCAAAATCGATTTACCTCGTTTTTTTTCACGATTTAGAATGTCACGGGGTTATTCCGTAACTGATCGATGGGTAGGTGCGGCGCGAGCAAGCGTAGAATCCCAAATCCAGGTGTGGAGTTGGAGGTCAAATGTAAAGTCGAGTTAGTTTATCGTCTAGCTGACGCTATTCGTTCTATCTTTCTGTCGTCCTCAAACCGTCTTCCGAGTTCTATCGTTCTACCAGTTTTAGCATTAAGCAGCTCACTGTGTACTGTCACACTGGCGTGGTCATTTCACCGAGCCAGGAGATTCCCGCAGATAGGCATCACAACGTAGTCTTTGACGATTAATGAAGTCTTGCACCGGTCCTTGGATTCACAAGGTTGTGGGTGCTGGATCGTTTTGGACACAGAGTGGTTGCCATGTCCTTCTGTTTGACCGGAGTTTCCACCAATCACATCTCCCTCGGTGTGACATGTGTCGGTAGATAAGGTCCATCGCCGAGGGAGTCTGATTGTCTTAAAATCGAACCGCGACATTCCCCCTTACTTGAATCCAAAACACTGGTTTCGGAGCATGCGGTGACATCATCAATCTCACCCGAGTTTTGTTGTGAAAGCATAGTTGTAAGGTGCTTGTATCGTCCTTTCGCAGTTGTTTTCAACCGAGCTTCCGACACGCAACACGACCCGGCCAACTGCCAATGCCCCACCAGCTCTCCACATGAGCCATCCAGACAATGCTGAGTCCAAGGAAGTTTTGCAGAAGATTGTGGTGTCGACTGTTCTTCCCACACACAACATGACCCGGCTAACTGCCAATGCCCCACCAGCTCTCCACATGAGCCATCCAGACAATGCTGAGTGCAAGGAAGTTTTGCAGATGATTGTGGTGTCGACTGCGGGTCTTTTATTTGTCGAACTGCAACCCTCAGGAAGGGTTCAACGGCCTTCACTTTTGCAACCTTGACCTGATCATTGGGATCACGGGGGGTCGAGTCGTCCTCCATCTTGTTAGGCAAGGCCTTGTTAGCAAGTGCCATGTTTGTCTCTCTCGCCCGTTCGGCGACATTCTCGTTCGTTTTCCTCGCCCTGTCGGCGGTACCCTGGTTTGTCTTCCTCGACCCTCGGCGGTATGTACGGGGTCGGTGGATGGAGTCTGATTGTCTTGAAATCGCACCGCAACAAGCCATCATGAGAATTGACCAATTAACGTGTGGTGTAGAGCATGTGATACGCACGTGTGTTGTATGTTTTAGCCAATCAGATTTTGGCAACAATCTAGTGGCTACCTGCGTGCCTTGGCTTGGCTGTGATATGAAGAGGATTGTAATGAATGATACACAACTCAATTTACCACCTCCGAACTGAGCGACTCTGCTTGTGTGTGTGTGTCGATTGATTTTTCTTAGCGTGATACGTATTACTTGGATTGATCTGATAATTACACACCGCCCCTAGTCGAGCAGACGCGTTTTGTGTATAGATAAAATTGGATATACGACAATTCCATCCGACGATCATTTGATTGGTCAAAATCATAAAACAATAACTTGTGCACTCTTTGACACCAAGCATAGCCAAAACGTAGCTTGAACCGCAACGAACCCTTTATGTTATGTAGAATCCTATTTCCACTCGTTCGCTCGCAAAATGGCTTTAAAGAATGCTCATTCATTACAACTTATTTTCTCTCTTCCTCTGGCGAGCTTCCTTAAGAACACTACTGTACGTCTCCGTGTGCCCTGCATATGCGCTTTCAAACAGCTCGTAGGTCTGTAACTTCTTGAAAGCAAGCGAGAGTGTCACTCGTTCCGAGTACTTCTTGCGGTCCGCCTTGATCATCTCCTATGTGAAATCCTTCAGAGCACATGGTCGGCCTCCCGGGACATCGGCGTAAAAGCACTGACACCACGCTTCGTGCGCTGACCGGGCTGATGAGATGGTATTTGGTACGACAAAAACGTCCAATGTTGTCTGCTTTGTCGCCGATGTTGTCTTGCTGGGCTGTGCAGGCTTCTGATCTTGGAGCATTTTCATCACTGCTTCAGCAATTGCGTCGGCCGATGGCACCTGAGGGTGGGCCGGCACCAGTGTCGTTCGAGCTCGCATGGAATTCAAAAGCAGGTTTCGTGGGTCAACCTCGTCACTGAGGTTCTTCGTCACAAGGTATTCACAGCAAGTCTTCGCGTCACCCCAACGGCACCATGCCATTAATTCGCGGAAATTGAATCGCTTGTCTTGGGACTCAAAGACACGGTAGAAACTCCCGCCTCGACGCATGCTGTGCAAGGAGACGTTGGTCGACAACTGCGGACATCGTTCAACGGCAACATTCAGACAGCGCCGCAAGTAGTTCTGTTCCATGGCCTTGTCCCACGTAACCTTGATCGTACCATTGTGTTGATATGTGACTTGAGGAAAGACCACAGCATTGTCAGCCACATTCATCATCGTTGCTTTCACCATGAAAAGGTAGTCGTCATAGTAGCCGCATACACGAGGCATGGGTACATCACCTCGTCGACAAGATTGAAGATTTGACAGTTCTGTTCAACGCTGGCCTTCTTGTGCCACCGTAAACGCACTGACACATGGACGCCAGGCTCCGACTGAGTCGGACCAGCGTAGAGCAAGGACCTCGCTGATTCGAAAGCATCGCAGATAGCACATGGAGAACAAAACGCGAAACATAGCTCCGACAAGTGGATTCAGGTCGCCGAACGAGTTCATGAGGAGCGACAGCTCGTGACCCGAGAGCGGATGCGCCTTCTTCTCGTCATCCACATTGTTTCTGTCTGTTGAATTTCTGCAGGCGTACAACGTAGCGCTTAGTCTCTGTTGCTTGTGCGGGGTTCGGTTCGACAAGCCGTTCCTTGAAGAACATCACCATTGCTGTCTTTGCACCGTCAATTGTACGGGCTTTCCGTCCTAGGAATACAGATGGTGCAGGAAGTCTGTACAGTCTCCCATCGTAGCGGTGCATGGGTCCTTTCCACTGTTTGCATGCTGGAAGTATTTGAGGAATTGACGCTGATACGTTGAGTACATACGCCGGGTCGAGGTCCCGTGGAATCCGTCCTGGATCGCTTCCTTCGTTGGTATCGTGTCCATTTGGCAAGTGAGAAACTGTCAAAGATCGGTTTTAGGTCATCTATTTGCATCTAACCAATCGAATTGCGTACATGTTACATGTTAATGATATGTTGCTGCCACGACAATATTATCGACCAATAGATGGAATCGAAACCACTCTGACCAATGAAAGGACGACTTTATGTCGGTTATCCAATCACGCGACAAAAAATTGTTGGTTTTGTGTCGTGTCTGTATATTTTGTATAATTGGCGAAGCGGTTCCACAACATGTGGTTCTAGTATAGGTTAAAAATGATTATCCAAACTCAATTCACCAACCTTTTTCCAAACACCTCACCCCTAACCCGCTCATAAAAACCATCCCATGTGAAATAAACTTTCCCCTAAACCCAGGGAGTCATATGGACAAAAAGCCTACGGAAAAAGTCAAGTCGTGAGAATGGTTACAGAGCCCTGCATTGAGACTGGCGCACAGTGGTACACTTTATTATATGGACGTTTGTATAGAGTGGTGGGAGGTGTGGTACGAAAATATAATAAATCTCACCACTTCAACAATGACCACCACCACTCGGATTGGTTGAGTCTTTGCCAATATAAAACGCCTCTGCGTGGGATTGAACTCGGGACCAGTTGACATGACTGGTACTTGAGTTTTGAAACTATGTCAGACTGAGGATACCTCCGTTCTTCGGAATGTAAGACGGCGAAATGCTGAACTATGCAATTGTAGCACTATTAGTGTGAGGGGTGAAAGTTAGCATGGGGCCAAGTGCAATGCGAACATTTTTATGTTATTGTAGCACTATTAGTGTGAGGGGTGAAAGTTAGCATGGGGCCAAGTGCAATGCGAACTTTTTTATGTTACTGAAGTAAATTACACATTTGCACCAAAGTACTGAACATTTTTAGGAAAATTACACTAAACTTCAAAAATATTACACTAAACCTCAAAAATATTCAGTGCCTTTTCGAAAGACTTGCGAATTGTGTCCTCCTTCATGTCATTCCACACCTTGATAGCCCTCTTGATCATAGCAAGGCGCTTCTCTGCTGCAGTCACGACTTTGCCTTCCTTGATCCACTCGGTCCGGCACATCGACTTGAATGGCCCCATGACACCAACATCCAGAGGCTGCAGGACACTGGTTGTATTGGCAGGCAGCGGCTGAAGAAAAGCGCCAGAGTACATCTCCTGCCGCATGATCTTGTAGCTCTTCTTTGACACATGACATTTCAGGTTGTCGGCAAGCAAGACGGACGGAGAATCCAATTCCGGCTTCAACACCTCACACCTCACGAAGGTACATGTTTCATACCCGCTGGTTCATGTATACTGCCTTCTGCACGGCGTAGAAGGGGCCAGGAGGATATGTCGGAATTTCTTCCGTCTCAATGTCACCACCGGGTTGCCCTTTGACGATGAGTAGAAGAGGCATCTTGGTACCTACGAGCCGTCAGTCAACGCAAATTGTTCATAACATACCATCCGCACGTATTGAGTGTACGGCCGTGATTCGGTCCGAATGCTTTTGACATTCCTTCACACGTAACGATCGACCAAACCGTGCTAGTGTGCGGCGAGGTGGCAAGTCGTAGTACACGGGCGTTTCGTCCACGTTGATCCAACCATGCTTTGACAGGTGGCCAAATGACGAGAAGAACTCAGTCAAAAATGGCTTGCTGAGTCTCAGCGAGCTCTACTTGGGTCTTCTTGGTAAGCAGTGTGTATGAGGTGGCAAATTGAAGAATGACGACATTGAAATGTGTGGTTGGCCATAAAATATACTTTAAGTACTCTGGAGTAATATTTATGCAATCGAAACGCAGTATTTCTGAAAGATGATAGCAACTCCACCCGTGGGATTTATCGAATGAGAACTATTCGGATAATGTACGGACACTGGGATTGTGAATGCAGCCGCCGTCGCGCGGCTTCAATACACTTGATCAGAGTCTGGCGAAAAGTACCGCTGTCGCGGTGACAGATGAAAGGAGAGCAAATTGTGCGGTTGTAGATGGTGACAGTAAAAGTTATTGATTTGTCCGCGTTTGGCAGATGTTGCAAATATGACATGTATAACAAAAGGAGAGCAAGTCTGTGAAAGCCGTGTGGTGTCGCATGCGTCTGTATTCGTGTTAACGGGAATGCACCCCCCCTGCAATTGCCAGTAGAATTGCCCATGACTGGATTTATTTGCCCATGCGTTCATTCTTGATCATGTCAAGTTATCGAATTTAACTTTGAGTTAGACCGCTTTATGGCCTGAACTTTAGTTTGCCCTCATTTTTGAAATTGACAGTGATTTCCCGCACTCGTTTGCGAGTAAACGACCCGCGATTGCTAGTGTTTCATGTATTTAACAAAATATACGTTCGAAGCGTTTATCACACCAATGCCAGATAGGAGACCGGAAGTTTCGACGGTCCTTACACTAAGTGCAGTGCACTTACGGCTAACTACTGTAAGCAAGCAACATACGCATACTGTACGGTTAATATTGTGGGGTATTTTTAAGTGTGGCCTATACTTGGAAGCTGTATTAGAAATAATTGTATTGGAAGTTGCACGTCCATGACAATTCAAACATGTCAATTATTCCGTTTTTCAGGCCGAATAAGTGTCGCAGAAATTTGCGAACAAAAGAGTATCCGGACATGCCATTTCGACACAAATTATCTCGATATTTATCGAAATATGTGAAATATCAAGTTGAGCGTGTTTAATGTCAAACTATTATTTTCGGTGAGTTTGTTGACGATGTTAATAGATGGTCTAAAAAAACTACGGCCGTCGTCCCGAGGCTGGGGCTGGTAGCACGCCAGCCGTGGCTCCGTCCACAGCCACCTTTGGGCCTTGGGTGTCCTTGAGCCGGCACAAGCCACCGTTGAGGTTGTACCACACAAACACTTTGCACCCCGGTGTCATTTTACATTCAGCTCAGCAGGATTCAACAGTCGCCAGATTGACCGAAGCCAAGTCGCCGCCAACATAGTGCGTGTTGTCTTCCAAGGTGCCACAGGTGCTTAGGTCATTGGTCGGATTCAGGGCTTGGGTGGACTTGGATTGCGAGGGAAGAGTCAGGTCGGGGATGCTAGCAGCCACGGCCTTGAAGATGTTCAAGCGGCCGTGACCAAAGAGGTTGTTGGGATACTGCGTGTTGGGAATGTCACCGCAGGTCTTGTTGGGTGGAGTTAACGTGTCCGTGTCCACATGCTCGGTCAGGGCCCTGTACACTTGGTCGTACGAGGCGCCTTTGTGGGCAGACAAGTACAAGGCGATGGCTCCAGACACATGAGGCGCGGCCAAGCTCGAGCCAGAGCCCAACGAATAACCATCGTCACTAAAGTGTCCTGCGGTCGGATGTCGGAACCAGGAGCCGAAATGTCGGGTTTGAGGACTTCTAAGAAGGAAGGTCCCAAACTTGAATCGATGGACAAAGCATCGTTGGAGTCAGTGAAGCCGACACCAATCACTTGAGGGGACATGCCAGGATGCTCTGAGCTCGCACAGCCTTTAACGCCATTGTTGCCGTTTGCAAACACGGGAATGATTCCCGCTTCTCTCCACTTTATAATCATATCTTCCCACCTCAAGTCCCGGGCGTATTTTCCAAAGCTGCCGTTGATCACATGAGGGGCTTTGCTGGGGTCACATTTGTTGCCGTCGTTGTTGTGGGGACAAAGCAGGAATTGAGCGCATTCCACCACCTTGAGTTCATTGCAATCGTAGTTGCACCCTTTGCACGCAATCCACTTGGCTTTGGGGGCGACACCAATACCTTTCGTTCCCACCATAACGCCCATGACGGCAGTACCGTGGCCATCCGTGTCTCTGGGCTGCTGGTTCGTCTTGTTGTACGGGTCGAACCAACCGTATTCTCTTCGCCAGTTCGACTCCAAGGACTCATGGGTATAGCGAACACCAGTGTCGATGTTGGCCACGACAATTCCGTCGCCCTCGATGCCTTTGGCCCACAGCGCCGGCGCTTGGATCTTCTTGATCCCCCATGCGATGTCATCATTCACAGCACTGGCTGGTTTGTCATTGCTTTGGGTTTCATCGAGTGTCATTGTAACTGGCTCGTAAATGGATTCGACTTCCGGCAACGTCGCGAACTTGTAGACGAGATCGGTGGGGGCGTTGTTGATGTACATGGAACATTGGATCCATGTCGTGGCCACTTCCACAGCCTTCGATTCAACTTGGTTGGAAAGGAGCGACTTGACCGACGCCTGAGACTTGGTGGTGTGCTCCTTCAACGAAT